>NC_139720.1:30496061-30658561 GCF_964211835.1 Anser anser | reverse complement strand
CAAAAGAGCCTGAAAGATAGAAAGGATAGAATGTATTGACATCAATGTTGCCAGTGCAAGAAATGGTCCAGAGATGCAACTGGACTGAGGTTAAAAGGAAAAATATTGCTTTTAATAGGATGTCTGATATAACCAAGCAAAACAAACAAACAAACATACAAACAAACAAACAAAAAGTAGGCAAACTTTCTGGCACAACTTTCAGCAGTTTGTTTGTTGTTAGTAATGAATGAACTTAATTGCAGATCTATTCTGCATATAAAATGTAGCACCCCTATATGACAGTCAACATTTTTTGTTGCTCCGAATGTATTTACCTCTTGACAGTGGAACTACATAGGGTTATTTCTCTTCCTATATTTATTTTATGTATTTGGTTTTGTTACATTTTTCCTCCATTGATAGCCTACTTTAAAAAAAAGCCTTATCAGATAATGTAGAAGTGTACAGAACAAGATTTAAATGATTTAACCATTTTCCCGTTCAATAGCCTTGATTTTTCAGTAAAGCCCATCTCAAAATTAAACGTGGTCAATGGCAGCTCTTGGTTGCCTGCAAGCTGTACTAACTCATCAGAGCAACCTATTTTGGCAGATGTGCTCATCCAGAAAATAAATAACATAAAATTCAATGACTTTTTCGTACAGCACCAGACAAACTTAAGCTACTCATAACATCAATTTATAAAGAAGCACTGAATCACAGAATTATCTAGGCTGGAAGAGACCTCCAAGAACACCTAATTCACCCTCTGACCTAACACCAACAAGTCCTCCACTAAACCATATCACTAAGCTCTACATCTAAGCGTCTTTTAAAGACCTCCAGGGATGGTGACTCAACCAGTTCCCTGGGCAGCCCACTCCAATGCCTAACAACCCTTTTGGTTTAAAAGTTCTTCCTAATATCCAACCTAAACCTCCCCTGGTGCAACTTTAGCCCATTCCCCCTTGTCCTGTCACCAGGCACTTGGGAGAATAGACCAACCCCCACCTTGCTACAGCCTCCTTTAATGTACCTATAGAGAGCGATAAGGTCGCCCCTGAGCCTCCTCTTCTCCAGGCTGAACAATCCCAGCTCCCTCAGCCACTCCTCGTAAGACTTGTTCTCCAGACCCCTCATCGGCTTTGTTGCCCTTCTCTGGACTTGCTTGAGCACCTCGATGTCCTTCTTGTAATACAGCGAGGGGCCCAAAACTGAACACGGTACTCAAGGTGCAGCCTCACCAGAGCCGAGTAGAGGGGGACAATCACTTCCCTAGTCCTGCTGGTCACACTGTTTCTTATACAAGCCAGGATGCTGTTGGCCCTCTTGGCCACCTGAGCACATTGCTGGCTCATATTCAGCCAACAATCAACCAATACTCCCAGGTCCTTCTCTGCCAGGCAGCTTTCTAACCACTCATCTCCTTATAAATTACTTTGGCTTTATAGGTAACATGAAAAACATATGGTAGAATGTATTTGGAAAGGCGTTTATGAATCCTGAAAAAATCCTATAATAAATTTTGAAACTGTTTATTCTGGGATCCTTTGTCAATGCTGGTTGGTGTTCCTAACTCTTGGCTCTACTTTCAAACACCATTCACTAGTATCAACAGAATTCTCAGCTTTCTCTACATTTTTATGCAGTCTTAACTTTTTGTTTAGCTGATTTTTTTTTTTAATTTAAAAATAAAGTTGAAATGACTGTATTATTAGCTGCAAAAAAACTTAAAAAAAATAAATCCTATTCTTAAACATTCTTAATTCTTAAACATTTTGATATGGTCTCCCACAGTTTTCTCCCGGAGGAGCTGGCAGCCCATGGTTTGGACAGGTACACTCTTTGCAGGGTTAAAAACTGGCTGGATGGCCAGGCCCTGAGAGTGCTGGTGAATGGAGTGAAATCCAGCTGGTGACCAGTCACCAGTGGTGTTCCTCAGTGGTCAGTGTTGGGGCCCATCCTCTTTAATATCTTTATTGATGATTTGGATGAGGGAATTGAGTAACTCACCTGCAGTAAGTTTGCAGACAACACCAAACTGGAGGGACGTGTCAATCTGCTGGAGGGTAGGAAGGACCTGCAGAGGGACCTGGACAGGATGGGTCGATGGGCAGAAGCCACTGGGATGAGGTTCAGTAAGGCTAAGTGCCAGGTCCTGCACTTTGGTCACAACAGCCCCATGCAGCGCAACAGGCTTGGGGCAGAGTGGCTCGAAAGCTGTGCAGAGGAAAAGGATCTGGGGGTGTTGTTCGATGCTTGCCTGAACATGAGCCGGCAGTGTGCCCAGGTGGCCAAGAAGGCCAACGGCATCCTGGCTTGTATCAGGAATAGCGTAGCCAGCAGGACCAAGGAGGTGATCATCCCCCTGTACTCTGCTCTGGTGAAGCCACAACTTGAGTACTGTGTTCAGTTTTGGGTCCCTCACTACAAGAAGGACATCTAGACCCTGGAATGTGTCCAGAGAAGGGCTATGAAGCTGGTGAAGGGCCTGGAGCACAAGTCCTGTGAGGAGCGGCTGAGGGAACTGGGGGTGTTTAGTCTGGAGAAGAGGAGGCTCTGGGGAGACCTTATTGCTCTCTCCAGCTAACTAAAAGGAAGTTGTGGGGAGCTGGGAGTTGGCCTCTTCTCACAGATAACTAGTGATAGGACTAGAGGGAATGGCCTCAAGTGGCACCAGGGGAGGTTTAGGCTGGAAATTAGGAGACATTCCTTCTGAGAAAGAGCTGTTAGGCATTTGAACAGGTTGCCCAGGGATGTGGTGGGGTCACTATCCCTGGAAGTGTTTAAGGAAAGGTTGGATGTGGTACTAAGGGACATGATTTAGTAGGTGATATTGGTAGTAAGGTGATGGTTGGACCAGATGATCTTGGTGGTCTTTTCCAACCTTAATGATTCTATGACCCTATGATCCATGAATTGACTATGTAAGCCTTACATTTTACAGGCTGTTCATTACAGAATCATATGAAATGATAAATTAATGCATATACAGGACAGTAAATATTTCGCTAAAAATAAATATGAGGAAAATAAATAAATAAATTATAGCCTTAGTTTGGTGACAGGTATTTACCTCTAATTAGTAGTGTTGTAGCCTGTCGCCCTATTCTGCAAGCATGGCACAGGTCCTCACTTTGCAGAGCTACTTCTCACTCTTCATTGTTCAAACTTCAGCCACATTTAGGAACATAACTTATTTTTTTATAGTTGTCACACTAGCTTCTTGCTTCGAGAAAATACAGTAAATGATGATCATACTGCTGACAATAAACAGAACTCAGAATTTCCTAAGTGCCAGCTCCAATTACAATTAGTATATTGCAGGCTTCCTTAATATTTCATTTGCATCTTTTTTTTTTTTTTTGGATCCTCTTACCTAGATATAAGTATGAATAATAGTACATTCCTAGATGCTAATTCCTAAAGGGATTGTTTGATAATTTATCCACATACTGTATGAAAAACAAGAGAGAAAGTTTTGATGCTAATTTCTTCACTGAAGCCCATAACTGCTATAGAGGTGTAGAATATCTTTGTGAATGACTTTCCCATGATACCGGTTGAAAATACGCTGCACAGCTAGATATATTAATATAATATAACCTCCACTGATTAAAATATGCATTTCATTCTGAATATCTTACATATCTCTGGATCTATTTGGATTGATACAAGAGTTTGTGGGGATGTACTGTAACTTACTGAAGCAACCTTGTTTCTTTGGAATTAGTTCACTACTGGTATGTAGAGATTCTATTTCATTTATTTCAGAATTAGTTAACTGAACTTTCCATTACATGGTTTATTTATGAAAAATCTGAATATCTCCCTACATCCCATTTTGCATTCTGAGTTAATGTTCGAAGTTGATAACGACAAAAGAGTTCTTCCGTTACACAAATTCAAAAGTAAAACCATGTATCACAACCACCATTATTTAAATAGAAGCTTATGAACATAAGTGAAGTCTTTCCAATATTCTTTCAATTTTTTAGCATTATTTCAGTCATAATTTTGACATCTTCATAAATCTCTTTCAAAAATCTCAACTTCTGATTTCTAATTTCCTGTTCAACTTTAAGTTGAAAATCATCTCCAAACAATACATTTTATATAAACGTTTTCTGCCAGAGTCTTCTCTGATAAAAACATGAAATATTTACTTAACTATTAATAATCCTTTTATTTTTAAAGCCTACAATGTTTTGTCTATGTTTTGTGAATAGGAATGGTGAAGGCAGTACTGTAGACTAAAAATTCACCACTGTATTCAGTTGGTACTCTCTACAAATCCTAAGGGGTACCTTATAGTAACTGTAGTAGAGTAAATGAGAAAATCGATTTAGGTTCTGTTGAAATACTTAATTAGCTCACCAGTATCCTTTTGGCCTGTCTTTGATAAATCCCTTCCTAACTGATTTTGTCCCTTCCTTCTCAGAATCTTTGTCAAAGTCTTAGGTTCTATAAGAACCTTGCTCTAACTGAATACTAAGTTATCACATAATATTCATTCATCTTGTTTTTCTTTATTTTTTAGATTTCATTTATGCTCCCAGAATCCCATACAAAGGCCTTTTGCTTTAGCGTATTCAGTGCTTCAGTGTATCAAAGAGGCGGAAGTAGATAGGGATTTAGAAAAGAAAAAAAATATAATCTGCAATTATGCAGGCATGAAAAAAGGAAAACAAATAAAGTATCTGAGTTCTGTGTAGAAATTCCTGGAAAGAGGGGAGGTAAAATGTATGCATGACAACCTGGGCAGGCTGGGAATCTCTCTGGGTCAAAGAGATCAATGCTGGACAGCCATCTGTTCACTCTAACAGCTCAAAATGACTGTGTTAGAGGCTAGGACCTCATCTCATTTTTCTCATGCAGTTCCATAGTCTGACCTCTACTCAGTCTGACCTCGCCTACTCAATTCTACCTTACTAGTTTACCAGAAACGGGCAGAAAATGCCAACTATCTATGGCCTTTATGATGGCAGTACTCCTAAGGGTATTACCAGCTTGTCTGTTCTCTGAAGAGTCCTATTGTAAAGAATACTCAGGTAGAGATTCCAGACTGCAGTATCTTTAACAAGACATGTGAAGTCGGATAAAATCTGTAAGACATCTTTAAATAAAACTTTTTTCACCTTTAGGAATAAAACACAGATATGAAAGGGAAGATGAATAATTTAAGGTGGATGCATCTTCGAGATGGAAAGTCTTGCCTTAAAAGCCTCTTTGAGTTGTTGCAGCTGGAAGCCTCATCAATCATCAAAATGAAGAGTGAGGCTGTAAAAGTAAGTATCCAAATCCTAGGAAAGAGAAGAAATGCTTTTCAACGGAGGCATGCAGTTTCTTTACAGTATGGGAAAACATACAAACAAACAAACAAACAAAAACATGAAAGAAACTGTTTGTTTTAGCTACTTCTGTTGAATGCCTTTTGCCCCATCCCTCTTTTTACTTTGGTCAACAAAATGTAATCTTCTTCAGTGATGCGCTGGAAGAGTGCAACACAGTCAAAATTGCTTTCATAGCTTGAAACTACGAAAAAAGGCCATATAGCACATATTGTTAAATACTAAACACAGCTATATTTGCTATACAGCCTCAATTTTTTGAAGAAGTGTAGAGAAATATAAAGTTTAACTTTGTTTAAATAGTAGTACTATTTAGATTTAAAAAAAAGTAATAATTGAAAGGTAGCAAAGGAAGCAATATTCACAGCACTCAATTCCAAGTATTTGTTATATATATACTGTCTTTGTGACTGTACTGTAGAAATAAAGTTGTGCATTGTAGACAGAAAATTAATAATCTTCATTATAGTTCAGAAAAATAAACAGAATGTTAGAATGTTACTGTTTATATATCATCTTTTTTTTTTTAAATCTTTGGAAAAGTCAGTCTTCAGTGACATTAAAATAGTAAAGTAAAAGTCTCTTAAAAACATAAAAGCAAAAGAATATAATTCTTTCTAACGAATGAAATTTTCTGGTGGGACTTGTGGATTGTAATTGTGTTTTGTTTAGTTTTTTAAATTTTTTAGCAATTTCAAAGGGAAGGGAAGGGAAGGGAAGGGAAGGGAAGGGAAGGGAAGGGAAGGGAAGGGAAGGGAAGGGAAGGGAAGGGAAGGGAAGGGAAGGGAAGGGAAGGGAAGGGAAGGGAAGGGAAGGGAAGGGAAGGGAAGGGAAGGGAAGGGAAGGGAAGGGAAGGGAAGGGAAGGGAAGGGAAGGGAAGGGAAGGGAAGGGAAGGGAAGGGAAGGGAAGGGAACAGACGTTACTTCTTTTCATGAAAGCAAATGTAATAATCTGGCTTCACAGTGATAAATAAAAAAATGTAAAATTTCCTGGCATATGTTTTATCAGAGAGAGAAAACCTGAAACATGCCCACAACTCTCTTGTATGTGAGAAGTACTGCTACCAATTAAATTCCTTAAAAATTACTTATATTTAACACAGTTCTCTTTATAAAATCCATTAACATTATGAGACAAGAATAGACACATATCCAGCCAGGTCTCACAGCCACTAAAGTTTAATTAGCTGTTTATTAGATAATCCATCTTTTATGGGATGTTCCCCGTATTTAGACTTGACAGGTTATTATTCTAATGGTTAGTAGATTACTTTGGCTATTAAGTTGTTTTAGCATAAAATTCAGGATCTATCACTAATGGGCTTATATGACAAGGCAGGCAAGATATGCATGTTTAAAGACTATTAAGCTAGAAAGAAAGGCTTCTCATTACTTGTAGTACACTTTGGATCAGAACTTAAAAAAAACAAAAACCAAAAAAAAAAAAAAAAACAAAAAGAGAAGCCAAAACAAACCAAAACAAACCAAAGTTTACATTGTTTTCTATAACCATGTGATAAAATAGAAAATCAAGTATATCGTGTTTGACATTTCTGAGAATATCAGAATTCATTGCAGTCTCACTATGTAGAGTATTTCTCTAATGATAGAATTAGCAACACTTATCAGGAAAAAAAAAAAAAAGAAGAAACGAAGGCATTTAGACAAGATTTCAAGGTATGTCAGATCTCCTATGTATTAGTTTCCTGCTCTTCCCATTACATTCCATTGTATTTTGTTGTGTGTTACGGTGAACAGTGTTAATTTTCAGTATATTTTCCAGTAGAGATGAGAATAGCTATATTAAATATTTCTGTCATATGATTCAACATCTAACAACATGCTCAAGTATGATTTAAGTAACAGAAAAATAATCTATGTTAAGGAAGGGAAGAAAATGCCTGTGTAGCCCATTGGATGAGCAGAATGAAAATATGTCAGTTTCTGTGATTAATGGAAAACAAATCAGTGTTTTGGGCTAATACTTCTGGTCACCTCTGATTCCCATTCAAGTCATGAAAAACTATGTAAATCAATGACAGACATAAAGTGGTTACAACACAATCTAATTCAGAATATTTAGGTCAGATCATCTGCTAGAAAAGATTTTTGATGAATGTGTTACTGCTCATGTTGCAATAAATAAAGAACAAGAACATCTAATTTAAAAAAATGTTTTAAAAAATATCTTTGGCTTTTCAATACACACGTAAACATAGAAACCACATTTTAATTCAAGATCAGCTAAAAAAAAAAAATCTTTTCTGCAAATTCCTGAAACAAGTATCCTTCTGTTTCCTGTGTCTGTCACCCATGCTTTTTTTGCAACTTGTCTTTTCCTAAGCTGAAGGAAAGTCACAATAACTCAATTAGCTATTAACAAGAGCAGTATTCTAAGTGACTGCCTTTTATAGTCAACTAATTATGACAAAGTTAAGCATCACAAACAAAAGAGCACACTAACATTGTCCTTGGAAATAGGAAAAAAGGCAAAATTGGAATTCATTATCTTTCTCCTGGGGCAAGCAATGGTAACATATCTGTCAATCATTTTAAAACTATGACCACTGTACGATCTCCCTAGGTGAACTTTTAATTTATATTCAATTATATTACAGATGTACTTTCCATATCTTACATAAATAAGTTGCTAATATCTCCCAAGATTTTTAACAAATTGCAGAAAGAGTCTTTTATTAATAATTCCATTATAATTTAATGGTTCTGTTTGTCATCAGGTCATAGTTTTTGCTGTATTCCCTTAGGGAGCCAATGCTGTACAAATTCTAAGTAAATTAGTTTAAATAAGAACAAATTAATAGTGAACCATGCAAACTGACCTTTACTTATTAATGGCACTGCAAGATTTTTAGCTCTAAGACAGTAAATATGGTAGGATAAATGATTAATTTAAGCTTTTCTCACATGAATGTGAAGGAAATTTTAATTCAGTAAAATACCCTGAGTGGTTTTCCTTGTATAAATATTATGAGTGGAAAGGAGACATATGAAAGCCAAGGCTTGGAGGAGGAGTTACTCTAAAAAGGATGGAAGAGATTAGGGTAGAACAAAACTGACATAGCAAAGTTCTCACAAGCAAGTGATCTTTAGGACATGAATTCACTCAAGTGTAAAACCCTTGTTCATAGGCTATCAGTGATTCTGTTAAAATACTAACACATTAGATTATCTATCCACTAAGTAAGGCACTTTGTGACTACTCTGTCAAAGCAGGCATACCCTAAAAATCAGACGCATTTCGACTTTGAAATATACTCCTAGAAGCTGCAGGTTTCTGATTACTAAACACACAACGTGACCAAGTGCTGATTTGGTTAACTGCCATCCAGAGAATTGTGCCTCTGGCTGACAATAACAGTCATCAGTGTTACATGAAAAATGCAGGAAGTTTTTAAATATGGGATATATGTCTTTTTGAAAATAAAATAATCATGTTGGGCTATGTTGGGTGGAGACTGTGAGCATGTTTACGACAGATATATGGAAAAGTGAAAGTGACATTTAAATTAAAAACAAATAAATAAATAAATAAAATTAAAAAGCCATGTTCACAAGGTCCTATACATTCTGTATATCAATGAAGTTATGATTTTCCTGGCATGTAAGACATGAGTTTGGACTGCAGTGAATGGAATGAGTTTGGGTTTGGCATGGAAAGTGGAGATGAAACTCAGCAGTTTTGGATGGTAGATTTAGGAGCAGCTAAATAAGTGGGACCATCTTGTCTTGTACTGTCTCACAGTGCAAAGAGGTCAAGAGCTTCTCTTCTTCAACAGTTGGAAAGTTGGATGAGTTCTATGGAATATTGGCTTTTGATATTTTGTGCTTTACAAGCCAGAGACCTGATTTCAAAGAAGGTCCACAGGTGTCTTAATAAATAATAAACAAACAATAACAGCAGAAAGAATAATGCTAATATAGTATCAAAAAGGTATTTTCTTATAGGATTTAGGAGAGAGTGTAACTTCATATCTGTCAGTAGGGAAGACAAACTCAGACTTTCATAACAAATTATGCTGCCCAAATTACCTTCGTGCTAGGTAAATTTTCTTCTATGCTACTATATGTGGTGTTACAATCTACTAGGCTGGCTATTCTGAGTAAATTTATGATGTTCCTGAGAAAACTGATTTGTTATTCAAACACACTTAGGAATTCCTTTTCTGTGATTTTGGGGATTACAAGGTGTTCCAAAAAATGTGGTAGAACATAGTTCTTCCAAAATAAAGCAAAGAGAGAAGATATTTGTTTTGTTCTTTCTAACGAATTACATTTCTTCTGACAGTGTAGATGGGATAAGATTTTTTTCTTAGTCTAAACGTCCACAGTATTGAGGTTTATTTCAACACCCCCCCCCCCCCCCCCCCCCCCGGGAGACTTCTATCACATTTTTTATCTTCACCTGATGATGACAGTTCTATTATTCACCTGGTACTGTATTTTTTTACATTTTGTTTCTACTTGTATTATCCAAAGAGTTCTTAAGTAAATCCTCTTTCTCATTACTATGTACAGCTTTCAACAAAGCATACATCATTGTGCTAAAACATTGTCCTTAAAAATTTGTGCTGATTAACCTGGTCATATTTGCATGTCTAACTTGCTCTCCATGTGTGATTCTAGCTACAGCTTTTCAGAGTCACTGATAGAACCTGACTTTATTTTCATCTCCAGTACTTAGCATGTCAGATTCAAGGTACAAGCAGATTAGACCAAATAAGAGTGGCTATTTAAATCATCTCCTGCTTAACAGCTGCAAAGTTTTGAGTTAATCACATCCCAAGACATGAACATTCTTCCCTATGTGCTCTATTACTCAATAACAGTGGAAGCGCAATTTAACTTCAGAAGCTTCAGGAATGTCATGTAAATATCCAGAGCACTTAACCATGGTTATGCAGCCTTTTCAGTTATTCTTTTTTGGACAAAGAATTATACTGTATATTCTTTACACAAATTCACCCCTACACATATGCACATGACATCTAAACAGCGTATGCAAAAAAAAAAGTATATTACAAAAAATCGTAGCTTATACCTTGGTATGTCTGAATGTCAGGCATTTACTTATGATAAGATTGAGAAATGATCTCTCCAACAGAGCAAGAACCTGAGCATTTTTTGTCCATTATGAAGTTTGTGCAGATAATAAGTTAGACAGTCTGATAATTGCCTATTCTTAGTCCTTCTAGAATTCATTTAAGAGACGGTCTTTGTGGTGGAAAATATAGGTCCAGGAACTTGCTGATTGACAAGTCATAGACTCATAGAATCATAGAATATCCCGAGTTGCAAGGGACCCATAAGGATCATCAAGTCCAACTCCTGGCACCGCACAGGTCTACCCAAAAGTTTAGACCATGTGACTAAGTGCACAGTCCCATTGCTTCTTAAATTCAGACAGGCTTGGTGCAGTGACTACTTCACTGGGGAGCCTGTTCCAGTATGCAACCACCCTCTCGATGAAGAACCTCTTCCTGATGTCCAGCCTAAACTTCCCCTGCCTCAGCTTAACACCATTGCTGAGGGTCCTATCACTGGTGATTACAGAGCATAGGTCACCTGCCTCTCCACTCCCCCTCGCGAGGAAGTTGTAGACCACGATGAGGTCTCCCCTCAGCCTCCTCTTCTCCAGGCTGAACAGGCCAAGTGACCTCAGCCGCTCCTCATATGTCTTCCCCTCTAAGTCAGCTGTCAACTCTACACATTATTGACCACACCCATTATTAGGTTTCAGCTGCTACAATGAAAAAGCAGAGACAGGAAGGTTTGTTTCTACTCGTGCTTTATTTAGTTTTATATAGTCACAGAAATAAAAACCTGAAAGTTTACTGGGTGATAGTCTTTATATATATAGCTCACATGTTTGGAAAACATCATTTTGTAGCTCTTGGGACTCTGAGAAAACCACACACATAGATTCCCCCAAATGCCTAAATATTTTCATACTAGGCAGATCAGGTCATCACATGATTTTACATCAGCTGAAGACAATGCAGAGAGATATTCGCCAAGATAATTTAGCAAACTCTGAGGGAGAACATCTACCTTGTCCTCTTCTTACTACTGTCCACAAGATGCTTTCATAAGATGTACTGTACTAACTTTCGTGTTTTTTATTTCTCTAACATCAGCACTACTGCTCCTGAATTGTCTAAAGTCAAACAAACTTAAACAAATAAAATTACATCTTTAGGAATTATACTTTACCAAAAAATTTAGAGCTGCTCAATGCTAGTTAATGGTAAATGACAGCTGGCAACCGCTGAGAGCAAAACCAAGAATAGAAGAGTTAGTGTTCAAAGTCTTGAAAACAAAATGTGGTTTTATCCCACTCCTTGTTCCCTTTCCCTGCTAATGAATAAATAAATAAATAAATATTTCCCTTAAAGAATGGAGAACTATATCTAGTATTGCTACTTCTTTAGTTAAAGTGATATCTCAAAAAGATGCATCCCACACTTGTACGAGTTAAATTCATTGTCAGTAAGCTAAATGCTCTTGCTTTCTGAATGACTTATTTTCAAAATGACATGTCCATATCTTTTCTTAAAATTGATTTATTCTTATTTTAGAAGCCTAAATACAGTCTGAACAAATAATTGAATCTCTGTCCCAGTTTTTCAGATAACCTGCCAGAGCAAGGTTTAATTAATTTCACGTGATTCACAGCAGCCTTTTTCCACTGGAATTCTTGAACCGTTAAGACAGCACTCTCAAATGCTGGCAATATGCATCAGGGTGTGGGGAGGGCTGATGGAGTTCTGAGAGCTGCAGGGGCTGCCGGGTGGTGGTGGTGGTGGGGGGGTTTGCACAAGCTCCAGGCCAGGCTGTAAGGCCAGGCTGTAATGGAGTCTTGGTCAGGGGGAGGGGGGAAGGCTTCAGATTAGGTTGGACTAAAGAGGGCTAAAATGTTGGATTTACTTAACTACTATTGTCCTGCAGTGGTTAGAGCACTCTCCCTGGAAACAGAAGCTTTGGTGTCACTCTTACTTCTGGCAGCAACAATGTAGTAATTTCTTGAAAGCACTAGGCTGCATTGTGCTTTCAAGTGCAGACTCTCTGTCTGGTGTAATGCCATCCCTATATAGTATCAGCTACTATGGATGACCTCTTCTGTCAATGATTCTTTTCAGTATTATCCTGATTATTTTTATAATAACCTGATTATTATATAGGAAGATAACTAATGTCTCAATCTCAATTCAAATCTACTGGTATAAAACTACATTGGCAGTTCTTTTCTGTAATGATTCTCTTTTCTGTAATGATTGTGCTGGCTCTAGGTGGGGAGGAATTTCTCTTTTTCTATTTTCGTCAGTCTAAAGCTTTCACTGAGGTTATGGAAGAAGATTGTAAATGAAGGTCAGATTGAGGGGTTGCAGAAAATAAAAAGACAACTTTATGGCAGCTTTATTTTTTTTTTCAAACATCCATTATACTTCCTCCGTTATTTCACAGGTTATTAACATTAATGTATTTGATAGTCTCCATATACTGCAATTAAATTCTATTTCTGCATCAGTTGTGGGGGGTGGTTGATGACGTTTATTTTGATATGTTTCTGGTCTTATAATAGTCTCTTACTAGCTGGAAGCCTGAACTCATATTGAGTCTCATGAGACCAGGTACTGAATCACAAATGGAAGGAGGGTCTTATACATATGTGTTTTGAGCTTTTTCACCATGCAAAAGTACTTTAAAAAATAATGGATATCTTTTATCAATATCTTTTTTTATTGTTATTATTTGTCAGTATTATGTTGGGATGCTAAAACATGAACTATGCTGAACAAATATGAAACATTGATTAGGCACAGAAAAAAATAAATAAAATATACATATATATATATATATACTTAAACAAGCATATAGGCTAAATCTGTAGTGTCTGTAATTAAGGTATATTTATACTGAAGTTTATTGTCCCACACCTCTCAGGGCTGAGAGCAATATTTTTTAATGTAGTTTGTTTGTCTGTGATGGAGACTTGACTTTGATTTATGCCTCAAGGGCCACCATTAGGCATACAATAAAAAGCAGCCAACATAAGTTTGGCTACTTCTGCTCTAACAGTTTGGTTCTCCATGTTTTAACATTAATTCATTTATTTTCATTAAGTTATTTTTAAATGAAGTTTTGAGAGGGAGTGCTAATGTGGACTTTGTGTGTACTGAAGCATCTGAATAAATATTAAAACCGGGTCACATCTGTGTTCTGACACAAATAATGAGGTTTGTCTTGTTTGAGAGTCTTTCTGGCTCTTCGCCATGTTCTGGAATGATTATGAAATGTCTAATATTTTGTGAATGCATTTGTTAGCAAAAGCAGGTGCAAAGTATATATGTCTGCTTGATAAAATTCTACCATTTCTGACCAACAGATGGAAGCTGTTGATTAAAATGTAGTCACTTTTTGATGTTAATTGGACAGATCACACTGTATAATAGACTTCAGCTTTAAAAAACTTCTTTGCATAGTGAAGAAGATTTCGGACACTGCATTTTTCATTAGTGTATAATTGAATCTATAAATTACTGCCTCGAAATGCACAGCAGTTCCCAAAAGAACATCATAAATTTAGTATCTTACACTCAAAACTTGTGAGGGTGAAACAAGTGCTTGTCACATTTTTCTAAAACTTTGCTTGGTTAATTTTTCATTTTCATCACAGCTCGGGAGAGTCAGCAGAGGATACTAAGATTGTATATACTTTCCTATCCTACCACTGTGCATATTTGAGTTTTCATTAACTTATGATATGATTTATCTTAATATTTTTAGTAAAATGTTCTCAATAACCAACTTTAATGAAAAAATATCGATTATAGGAATACTAAATGATGAATTGAGTTTACGACTGTTAACATCCATGATACCACAATATAAGTATATCAGAAGTCTTTATCTCAGAAGAGATTTTTTTTTGAGGCACTGTAGGAGTTATAGAATCCAAGTACTAATCTGTCTTTTGTTTTTGTTTTTGTTTGAAGGAAAAATTAACGTGATAATTCATTTGCTGGTCCTGCATTGACAAGGTCGTTTGCTGAATTCCACTGTACCTCCACCATACCTATCCACTTTCAGAAGATACCATCCTTACTGGATGCAAAAGAGTGAAATTTAAATTGTAGCCAACATAATTTTATTAGGGAGCATTGTTATAAAATTCTGCCTTCAACTAATCTGGAATGGTGCCATTTTTGCTGTAATTATACTTTCATTTTCTTTCCATTCACATCTAGTAGATAGCGGGAATTATTTTCTAAGGTTGCTATCTTTAACAACTGGACAACCAAATGCCTTGACCTACAAAACCTGATATACATGAAAAGCAATCTAAAAGGCCCTCTTATAGATTTGGACCATAATCTATCTCTATATATATAATTCTAGATATTTAACTGTGAAACACAAAGAGAATCTCAAGCAAAACTTCTCATGAGATGCCTGAAAACTTAAATGAAACTTTCCATTGACAGCATACTAGTCAGTACTTCAACTAATATATTTGGTTTAATTCAACTGCACTTAATGGACCTGTGTTGATTTATACCATCTCTGAAGAACAGTCTTGAGAAACCAAGAGATTTATCCTGAATTTGAGGGTTGGTAGAGTGAGTAGCTGAAATGTTCAAAACCATGATAAATATCTTAGGTACTCTAAAGGAACGAATTATAAATGGAGAATGTTTTAGTTACAGATATAGAAAAACTGTATCTAACCACAAATTTCACCTTCATAATTCTGGGATTTATTTTTTTTTCTTAAACTGTGCCGTGAAAGTCAGAAAACTTGAGTAAATTTGGGGACAAAAACAATAATAAAGATTTATTCAACCATGTGGAATAACTATTTCTAACCATGATTAATTTGATTATTTCAAGCAGATAAATATGAATATTTACCCAACTTAATTTCAAATATATACAAATTACATTTTTGTTGAAAAAAATACCATGACATTTTTCTCATCCACACATATCAAAACATGTTAATTTATAGTTTACTGAGAGTCTAGATAAATGGAAAAACTATAGCAATTGAATTAACGTAGTAATCTGTTCAGTATTTTTTTATGTAGGGCTTCTTATCTGAAAACAAATGTCATTGAGAGGACAAGTTAGCTGAGAGAAGTGCAAAGTTGAATGGTTCCAATGTGGAAACCAAAAATGAGATGAGGTACTTATTAAACAACAGGCACTTACCTTTCTGCTTGTAAATGTGTTACACATCATTTCAAGGATAAATTTATAAAATGAGAATTTAGGGTCTCATTTTGAAAATGATCAGTCTTTTTGTAGATTTGGTTCATGGAGGAACTTTGGGATCATGCAAAACCTTTAAACATTTGATCAGAAGTACAGGAATATTCCCACATCCAAATTTTTATCTCACCTGAGAAATTAGTAACAAAGATTCAGATACCTTTTCTAATTAATGTTTGTTTATATAAAGAACAGTTTGACTTGAACAAACACCACAGTGGAACAGCTAATGGTATGATAATCTCAGAGAGATTGATTGTGGTATGTGGAGATTCTGAATAAGAGAGTGCAAAACCCTGTCCTTTTCTTTTGTGCATCCTGAAGGAATATCAGAACCATTGCCATATCCACTTTTGAGCAAATTCTGTTCTGAAAGCTTATTTACAGGTTTATTTATGCATATGTATTCTTTCATTTATATATAAATTAACCTGCTTCCACAAGTAAATAAATAAATAAATTTGTTCAATCAAAAAAAAAAAAAAAAAGAGACAAGAAATCTCCATTAAATCTAGATTTTTTTCTGAAGATGAACAAATAAAGGGATGGCTTGTGGAATATTCATCCTTCCCTTTTTATTTCTAGCCTAGGGTTCTCTGTAACTGAATGCCTGTAGGATACATGCTTGCTTTCAGGCAGTTTATAGTGATGAAGGTTTGAATGTGTCATGCAACTTCTTCCACCAGTACTCTAGAGACCTAAACTGCTAATGTGGAAAAAAAAATCAATAATAGAAGTAGTATGAAATGAGCAGTGTAATTGTATTTGATATGAAATCTGATTTGCATCTTTGATGAAAAATGAATTTGAATGGTTTAAATTAGTCATGGATTTTCGTGTGCTTTGAAAATTTCATCAAATATCTAAGTTGACTGGAACACCTGGGGCTAAATCTAAAGAAAGAGAGAGGTGTCACAGTACTTAGCAATGCAGTGACTATTTAAGCTAGATACAAAGTACTTTATAAAATATTGGGGTAAAGAAACTCACAGCACTGAACATTCAATACTATGACTTTCTCGTAGAATTTAATGAATAGCCCCTAACATAGATTGTAAAAAATGTCAAGTGGAGGACTTTGCTTCAGACTCTGACACTCTTGTAGGTGTAAATAACTCATTCTATAGAGCAGAGAGGGAAATACTTTCCTGAAGCAAGAGGTGAAGTTCCCAGTTAAAAGGAAAATTATCACCAGCACAAGAGGTCAATGCACTAGACTTATTGCAGATGTACTGCTCAGTTACTCTGCATGCTCATAGCAGTCTCACTTAATTACATGCTCTGAGTGCACCAGAGAGTTATGTCTTCAGATATAAAGTAGAGTTGCCCTGTGAATAACTTAAGACAGATTGAGGAGAAACAGTTGTCTCTAATCAAGATACAGAAATATATTTATGTTTAACATAAATCAATTACTAAACTAGCCACAAAATGGGTGATTGTGATCCAACTTACTATCAATTCAGTTACATAAAATACCATCTGAGTAATGCCAAAAATACTTATATATATATATAATTTTATTTATAATTATTAACTTTTAAATTAAAAAAAATAAAAAAATCAGGAAAACTGTAGGTATAGGAAAACTGAAAATAAAAGGGAATATTAGTTGGCTGAAGGAAGTCCTTAAACTGAGTTGAAAGTTGACGGAAGTGAGGAAAGCATGACTCTATAAAATACTGTGGTTTCTTCTGTAGTTTATTATAGAGCTGAGAAGGCAGAAATGAAATCAATTATTTTAATAGATATTGGATCAAGGCATTGATAATTTTAAAATAAATTATTTGAAAAAATTACTCCTGAAATATTTATTTATCATATATTCCTTTTCTGGAGTAGGTAGGAGAATTTAATACGTATGATTTCTTTTAAGTTTTAGGATAATATATTCATGAATAATATTTCCATTATTCACATTCCTCCACCAGTACAGCTTGAAATTTATCATACTGACTGCATAAAGTACTTCTGCACAACTTGTTTGACTTCAAGAGTTAGTAAATGAAAGGCTTAGACTTCTTTGGAAAAAAATAAAAAATAAAAAAAAATCCTGAAGTACATTGTATTTCTACTATGCTTCTGAAAGGAAAAAAAATGGAAAGGCTCCTTTCATGACTTAAAATTACAGCATATGGACAGTAAAATTTTCAGAATAACAATTTAAAGAATATCCTAAAGAATATTCTAAAAGGGAAAATAATATAAAGTAAGTCTTTTTCAACATGTATATCCCATCATTTTACTATAATAAAGTATATTTGTGGTAAGAAAAGGAAGAACATATGAGCTATGGATCTAGATTTGCTCTGTGCAACAGAAACTGGTTCAGTGAAGGTTAGAACTGCATCAATAGAAATGATTTTGAAAAATTCTGTTAGTTTTAAAAAACAAAGCTATGAAATGAGTTCATATCCCCAGAATGATTTCCTGTTTTCCTTCTCTTTATCCCTCTCCCGCTCTTAATTCTAAGCTTTTCAAACAGATCACAGAATGGGGGTATCTGATTATAGAAAAAAAAATGATCAAACAAACAAAGTTCATATCCCAGAAAATCAAGTCTGGTGTAAATCATCACATGCCTATTGCTCTCCCTAACGATGTACTGGCAGTAAGGGGGGAATTGTGTACCTTGACCACTCAAGTCTTGTCCTGTTCTTAGGAAAATCACACTTTAGACTATTTGTTCTGTATTTTCTACCTTTTAAAGACAGTTCTTCAGTGTCTTTCATGCATCAGGTTGCTGCTTCTTGACAGAAATCCTTAGCTGTGGAGGGTTTGTAGTGTTGCATGAGTAACATTGGGCATTGAATGTTCATATCACTGAGCATTCAAAAAGAAACACCTCATTCAAAGGAGAATCTAGACAGAATATTCTGGGCCAGCAGTCTAATGTACCAGCACATAGTCTGCTATATGACCTAGAATACTTTGGCATTTTTTGATCCTGTGACCCCTGTATGTACACACTGTACTGAACTTCTTTCCCTTCCCTTTGGTCTTAGGTGAATGATGTGTGGAATGTCATGCACCGGTATTCTCATGTTCTTAATGATCTATTCATAAATGACACTCTATTGCACTATGTTTATGCTCCTGCATGATGCTAGCAATTAAAGAAGACATTCCTTCTATTCATTTACATTCAAGAATGTAGTTTGTCTTACATGCACTTTTAAATGTTTTGTCCATCTTTCTGCCTGTTCTGATTAAGTCTTCACTCCTGTCCTTTTTCCTCTTTGCAGGTTTGAGTTTGGAACATTATATATTGCTTTCCTAGCCAGTCACTTTCCATTTATGCTTTATCTCCTCACATGAAGACAATATGCTGTACTGAGGTGTCATGTTGTGTTTTGTTATATGTATGTAACCAAATGTGACATAACAATGCCAAAGGGCAGCTAGAATTATTCTCATTTTCAGACCAGGAAGTTGTTGTCACTGTGGATATCCATTCATGGAGGATGGTGCTGACCTACAATAAATGCCCACTATCGTGTTTATTCCTGTCTTACATAAGTTTAAAAATGCCAGAGGAAAAATAGAGTCCCATAAATATTATCTTCACATTATTATTTTAGTCATTATGATTCCATATGATACTACTCTTTCTACACTTTATATTTCTATTCTATGGATTCTGTAGATCTAAATATAGATTCTATTTTTACATAATCTTGCATGGTGATTGGAGGGTCCAGATTAGAAGGAAGTAACTATTACACACTTTTCCAATTCTGAAAAGTGTGTGGTTAATAATTAATTTCAAGGAAGGAAGAACTTATCCAGAAGTTCTACCTGGACTTGAGCAAAACATTTTACACTGTCCTACATTATATCTTGTCTCTAAATTGGAGAGACATGGATCTGACAGATGGACCACTTGGTGGGTAAGGAATTGGCTGGATGGTCGCACTCAGAGAGTTGCAGTCAATGGCTCAATGCCCAGGTGGAGACCAATGACAAATAGAGTTCCTCAGGGGTCAAGTACTGGGACTGGAGCTGTTTAACATCTCTGTCAATGACATGGACAGTGAAATTGAGCGCACCCTCAGCAAGTTTGCCAATGACACCAAGCTCTGTGGTGCAGCTGACATGCTGGAGGGAAGGGATGCCATTCAGAGTGACTTGGACAGGCTTGGAGGTGGGCCGATACAAACCTCATGAGGTTCAACAAGGCCTAGTGCAAGGTTCTGCATCTGATCTGGGGCAATCCCAATCACAAATACAGACTGGGTGGAGAATGGATTGAGAGTAGCTCTGAGGAGAAGGACTTGGGGATGTTGCTTGATGAGAAAACTCAACATGAGCTGCAATGTGCACTTGCAGCCCAGAAAGCAAACCATATCCTAGGTGATTCTCCTCCTCTACTGTGCTCTTGTGAGACACCACCTGCAGTACTGCATTCAGCTCTGGGATCACCAGCACAAGAAGGACATGGAAGTATTAGAACAAGTCTAGAGTAGGGCCATGAAGATGATCAAAGGGCTGGAGCACCTCTCCTATGAAGACAGGCTGAGAGACTTGCTGTTGTTCACCCTGGAGAAGAGAAGGCTCTGGGGAGATCTTATAGTGGCCTTCCAATACCTAAGGGGGGCCTACAGGAAAGCAGGAGAGAGACTTTGTATCAGGGGGTGTAGTGACAGGACAAAGAGTAATGGCTTTAAACTAAGAGAGGGTAGATTTAGACCAGATATTCACAATAAATTCTTTACTGAGAGGGTGATGAGGCACTGGAACAGGTTGCCCAGAGAAATTGTGCATGCCCCATCCCTGGAAGTGTTTAACACCAGGTTGGATGGGGCTTTGAGCAACCCGGTCTAGTGGGGGGTATCCCTGCCCATGGCTGGGGTGTTGGAATTAGATGATCTTTTAGGTCCCTTCCAATCTGAACCATTCTATGATTCTATGTTAAGTCTGGACCCAAAAGACTTTAGTTTTGATCCACTGAAGACATCCTGTGGAATTTTAAGAAAGTTACGTGGGACAGACTTAATTTTACCTAAACGATGTGTCTATTTCAATCCCTTCTACTTTCAGAGGACAGATGCATACACTTATGGTGCTTATCACATTTACAACCTCTGGAAAAATCTCCTCCCTCTCTGCTTAGAATAAAGAAAACCTAGATGATCTCCTCAGGTTATGTTCAGATTCAGTTGTTCCATTTTTTCTGTTTCATGGTAAAGAAAATAGCTTCTATACTAATGCCTCTGTTACCCACCTTCCAAATATGTACAATAGTTATTTTTGACTCCAGAGGGTGTTATCAGAGCACAACTGTGGCGTTCTCAAATTCAGAGGTAATGGGATAACTATTTGCAATAGATAAACAATAAGAATGTTAACATAAAAAAAAAAAAGAGTGCTGAGATTTTCTAGTTGGGTTAAGAGTTGTAAGAAGACTTTTTTTAGGCTGAAGAAGATATATGAAAGCATGTAGATGATTTCTCATTCTGCTCATCAATTGTTAGGGGTAGGGGATTTATTACAATAATTAAAACAAGTTTATTTTTGTTTAATGAATATCAGTAGGGGCATTTTTAATTGTGTGCACCCAGAAAGTACTCTAAGAGATGCCTGGCAAAATGAATAAACAAACAAACATACATTATCATTCACCTAGCACAGACATGAGAAAGACCTCTCTTTGGTCTTTTTATCTGAGCATGCATAGAGCAATCTTTCTTCCTGAAACCAAAATCTCTACATAAATCTACATTATTTCATGGTATAATAGAGAGAATCCTCCCTCCTGTCTTGTCAGTATGTACATTTGAACTTCTTCTCCAAGTGGTTAGATGGCAAGAACAGTCAATGTGCTGGATACTCATGATTCCAATAGGGTTTGTAGGAAAGAATCACCACAGAGAATTGTTTGCAGACATTCCTACAATTCTCACTGTATGTAGAACTGTATAGACCAGGCAGGATGAACACTTCTTTCTAGAATAGAGCTGTAAAGCAAGTACTATTGTAATCTGTGTGCTACGTATTTGTAGATAAATGGCAAAAGAGATACTTTTATAGTGCAGTTTAGAGTGCTTAAGTAAGCAATATGTTCACTAAAAAAGTATTTCCTGAATCACAAGCAGAGGATTAGGGCAAAGGTAGCAGATGCCAAGGTTTCCAAAGAGACAGTATTATTTTGTCTTTCTGATGAAAACCCTTCTGTAAAATAGTGTCTTTCCAGTTTGTCAGCACATTTATTTGAATAATGGAATCATTAGGGTGAAGTATAGCTTATGGTCTCAGACATGCTTAAGTGCATAATGCAATTTTTGTTGTTGTTTTTAACAGATATGTGTGTATATGTGTTAAAAGACAACCATATTGAGATAGTTTGATGTCATCATCTTCTATCATTCTAAGACAAAACTTCGTTAAACATCATCTTGAATGAAATCTCTGTTTTTCTGTAACATTAGAAGGGGAAGTCACATATACTCCTATGTGGGACAATGTCAGATTATTCCAAAAGTTCCACTTTGAAACCTCAAGGCAGATAAACTCCTAACTAAAAAACAAAAAACAAAAAAAAAAAACAAAAAAAAAAAAAAAACAAAAAAAAAACCAAAAAACCTTGACATTACTCAAAGAGACACTTAGGGCATCTGTCAAGAAAGACACTGTCATTTGCCACCTGATCTAATTATTTCTGACAACAGATGTGAGCTAACTACAGAAATTCAACATCTTTAATACGCAGATCAAGTTTTATTAACAAAGCATGAATGCTAACAAGTTTATAAAATACAGTTTAGTTTATGCCCAAGTTGTCAGTGAAAGTGTGATTACATTTAATAGGTGAAAGGGCAAGTTAATTAAAAGTTACACTTTTGCTCATCAGTGTATTTAAAGTTTAATTACCATGAATGCATGACACCAACAGTTCATAATCCCATAGCAGCTATAGGAGTAATCTTACAAAATAAAACACCCATTGTAGGGAGTATCCAACTCAATTTACTTTTCTGCTTCTGCAGATTAATTTGAATTTAAATTTAGAATACAAGTAAAAAATATTTTTTACTATAGTTATTATAGGACATTTTTTAAGAACACAGAATCTCAACAGACAAAAATGAGATTTTTTTCTCAATTATTCCCAACTATAATAACAGAACTGGTTGGGGAGAAAGAATAAACACTCAGACAATGCTTATTCTTTACATATCCATGGTATGCTTAGTTCTATTTTATTCTATCAAACCTTCACTTCTCCAAGCACTAGAATACATTAAATCTCCTTCAGTTTTAAAATAAATAAATAAATAATACTCACCTCTGTATATCTTTAAAATTGCAATGCAGAGGAAATGTTTCTGCAGTACATATATTTCATATATACTCATGGTAAAATATTTACTGACATCACCACCAACTGATAAAACCTAATATGCATTCCCAGTATAAGGCAAAATTCTGTGAGAAACCTCACATTATATACATCCTTTATACAAATACTAGTGACTTTTTTGTGTTTGTTCCAAGTGATTGACTGTAGTTTAAGTGATTAAGAATGAAGTGCTTTTTAACATTCTAAGAAATGAAACAGTATTTTCACTTGGTCATTTAAATGCTACTGCTGAGTATGAAGCAATTCACTGTACATTTAAAACTGTTCTTACTATCTATGACTATTTGTATACCTTTGAACTTAATTATAAGGTAGAATATACACAAGTACAACTTTAATTGTAAACTGCATTAAAAGTTAACACTGTAATAAATACTGTAGACAATAGATCTTGTGTCAACTTTGGTGGAATTCTCAAAGTTATGCCAATAAGCTATATCACAGAGCTGGTCTGTAGTTGATTAATTTCATTAAAATAGTGTGTCCACAGAAATTATGTTGACATCAGCTAAGTCTTTTGAGAATATAGTAATGGTTTCGTGGAAACAGCTGCCTATATAATATGCACATGGGCCAAGACCTAAAAAAATACCTACTCTTGTCATTTTTCCCATTGCGCTAAAGGAACTTCAGTACCAAACTATGGGAATCTGACAGGTCCTCTTAGAGTATATTTTCTAATCTTTTCTAATTTCTAAGATTTTCTAATCAAAGTCTTTGAGTGTATACTCAAATTGTAGGCATAAATGCTAATGAAGATAATGGATCTGCTCAGATGCAGATGCATAATATAATATCTGATCTCAATCATTCTTTATCAAAAGTGATGATTTCTCACAACTTCCTACTCAGTACATTGAAAGAATGCAAGATGTAACAAATATAAAGAATGTTGACAGCTGCAGAAGCTTGTTCTGTACCAAGATTGCCTCTGGCAGACTTCCAGAGACAAAAAAAAAATATATTTTATCACTGTTTTGGTCAAACTAATTTAGGGAAGTATTTTTTCTTAATTCTGTGTTAATCTCTCTGATGTATACAGTGATAATTTGTTACTGAGAAAGATCAGTTAAAAGTGATAATTTAATTCCCTTGGATTTTGTGACATTGTAGTGCATAACTAATAGATTTTCTAAATAAAGCCATTAGGGATATGGTACAAAACACTACAGTATAACAATAACCAAGTGCTTTTGAGGATATCAGCTATGTAGGTCAAAATTGGAGACTAAGGGATCAGTTCTGTCCAACAGCCATGGAACAAAGATTCAACATTTAGGACAAGTCTGACCTTAAGGGATTGGTGAATTCCCTGGTGACTGGATAAAGTAAAACATTCTCATTTTTAAAAAGGCTAGAAAGGAGGATTTGGGAAATGAGGGACCAGTGAGCCTCACCTCTGTGTTTGGAAAGATCATGGAACAGATCCTCCCGGAAACAACGACAAAGCACATGCAAGACAAGGAGGTGATCCAAGACAGAGAGCATGGCTTCACCAAGGTCAAATCATGCCTGACCAATCTGGTGGCCTTCTGTGGAGTGATGGAATGAGTGCATCAGTTGACAATGGAAGACCAACAGACGTCACCTACCTGGACTTCTGTAAGGCCTTTGACACAGAACCCCATGATATTCTGATCTCCAAATTGGAGAGAGATGTATTTGAAGGGTGGCCCATTCAGTGGATAAAGAATTTACTTGAAGGCTGAATCCACACAGTGGTGGTTAATGGTTCCAATGGACCAGGATGAGATAGAAAAGTGAGCCCATGCGAACCTAATGAGGTTCAATACGTCTAAGTGCAGGTGGTGCACCTGGGTTGGAGCAATTCCAGTCATGAGTACAGACTGGGTGGAGAACTCATTGAGAGCAGCCCTGCAGAGAAGGACTTCGGGGTTCTGGTGGACAAAAAACTTGAAATGAACCAGCAGTGTGTGCCTGCAACCCAGAAGGCCAACTGCATCCTGGGCTGCTTCAACAGAGGACTGGCCAGCAGATTGAAGGAGATGATTGTCCCCCTCTGCTCTGCCCTAATGAGGCCCCACCTGGAGTGCTGCACCCAGATCTGGGGCCCCCAGCACAAGAAGGATGTAGACCTGTTAGAGCAGGTCCAAAGTGGGGCCACAAAAATAATCAGAGGGCTCAAGCACCTCTCCTATGAAGAAAGACTGAGAGCTGGGAATGTTCAGCCTAGAGAAGAGAAGGCTCCAGGGTGACCTTATTGCAGCTTTTCAATACTTAAAAGGGGCTTATAAAAAAGATGGAGAACAACATTTTGCTCCAGCAGACAATGACAGGGCAAGGGGGAATGGTTTTAAATTAAAAGAGGTGAAATTTAGATTAAAAGTTAGGAGGAAGTCTTCACTCAGAGGGTGATCAGACACTGGAACAGGCTACCCCGAGAGGTTGTGGATGCCCCATCCCTGGAGGTGTTCAAGACCAGGTTAGATGAGGCCCTGGCCAAACTGATCTAGTGGGTGGCATCCCTGCCCATGGCAGTGGGATTAGAACTAGATGATCTTTAAAGTTCCTTCTAACTCAAGCTGTTCTATGATTCTATGATTCTTTGATTCGTACTTTCGTAGGTCAAACTCAAATTCAACCAAACATTTCATTTTGCTAAAGTCTTTGTCTTGCTGATTTTATTTTTTCCAGGTTATTGTACCATTTAGTGACCAAGTACACTGGTACTAAAGAAGTTTACCTTACATTTCAAATGCATATTCAAGCTGTTTTCTTTCAATTTATCCTTGAATATGGAATACCAATATCAATCAGGATAATCCCAACCTTGGTCTGTCACACAGTGTTAAAGTTAGACTCTATCATGTCTACCTTCAGAAAGTAAAGGTGTCAGATCTCAGTATCAAATAATAAATAGATAGATAAATAAACAACTGTTTATTTATTTATTTATTTATTTATTTTCACCAAGAGAACTGTTTTACTCCTCCATTGGCATCCACTAACAATATTGAACTCTTAGCTTGATTTTTAATACTACTGTTTTACTACAGCTGTAGTTACAGATAAGATTGATCTCCTGTTTACCAGCTGTGCATTTCAGGCCACACAACCATCAGATCTTCCTTTCTAATAAAATAGTGCCTGCAAATCTTTTCCTGTATAAGGACTGAAGGGGACTCATTTTCTACTGTTTATACCACTCTTAAATCTCTATTCACAGACTTGTCTCTGTCAGCTCAATTCTTACCTTTGTGTTTCTGTCCTTAGTCTTATGTTCACAGGAATACTGTCCCACCTTAACATCTCTGCTTTGCTACAGGAGCCAGGAACCAGCATGTTATGGTGAAAAACAAACAAAAAAAAACCAGCTGTAATAGAAACTGGAATCCTTGCTCTCAGTGACAAATTCTGAGCAAGGAGAAGAGGAGAAATTAATCCTTTTCCTGCATTCAGGTATCTGCTTCATAATTTTAAGAACTTCATTTAAAGTCCAAGAACATCTGTCTCTTTTGCAAAGCCACCTAAATTAATTTCCATTCCCCAAATTAATGAATAATAATAAATTTTATCCTTGAAAAATAATCTAGTTGCTGAGGATTGAAAGGATCTACAGACTAATTCCTGTAGATTTTCTGGAAGTGTCTTGTCAATACCATAACATTTTTTAGTCGTATTAGCTAGAGCTTAGATGTGAAAGGAAGGGCATGTTTAAAAGTATTTGCTCATGCTGACCTTGGAAATCAGAAATTGAAGGAACCTTTTTAGTTTTCTAAACACATACCTGGTTTTGTTTTCATTTCTTTCTTTCTATTTGCAATACTAAGGTAATAGTATTTTCTAAAACTGACAGAAGTTCATATGCATCATCTAAACTATATGCAGATATCATCTGAAAAGGTCTTAACTCTTTTTAATCTTTTTGTCAGAGAGAGTCTCTGCTGACTCTCCATACAGTCTAAAATTGTCCAAATAGAGGACATATCTCGAAATAACAGCATGCACAGTGAAGCTGACATATTTTTTTTTTTCCCCCTCAAAAGATGACTGATGCTGAGTCAAAAATGATTAAAAACAGACATGAAAAAGAGCTCTCTTGGAACATTCCTTGATAGTCAAAAACAGTACCTGTCTTGAAAAATAATGATATCTGAATAGTGAGATCTCTCTTTCCCATAGTCACACAGGTATTTATAAAATCATTTGATTTGCAATTCCTTTTTATTCCTTATTCCCTCTATATCAATACAAAAATGGAACCAGATCAAAGGTCATCTTGTCACATTGCCATATATATATTTTTTTTTCCCAGTACATCAAATATCCATACATTAATGGTCATATACCTCATCTGACTGAAACAAGCTGTTCTCTGCGGGAGACTTGTGGTAGGTTGGTAGTTAATGACAAGTTGAGTGTGCATTTAGCCTGTTCTGCTATACATATACATCATTAAGTTCTTCGTGTAAGATTGGTTGAAAATGTTTTGCTACTCCCAGGTACTAAAACAGAAAGTATTCCAACTAAAAAGAATGGAATACATGTCAGATTTCTCTGTCAGCTGCAGGTTCAATATATGTTAGTGGCCCTTCACTTACTAGCATGATCTTTGTTTCCTTAACAACACTTTTGATCTCCTTCATTTTAGGGTTTTCTGCTAATGTGCCTCACTGGAGAGCTTAGGAACAAGTCCAATGTGAAATGAAAGATTATTCCAATCATATTGCAAATAATTGTAATTAATAAATGCATCTGATGTAAATCAATCTTTATATGAAGAGGGGAAAATATAATGCAGAGAGGAACTGATCTTGTGAATTGGAGAACTGAGACAGATAGGACAGCAAGTCCTTCAGCTAATAAAGCTAATTTTTGTGAAAAGTTTCTTGACATTCATGCTATTTTTTCCCTCTTTTGATTGCCTCCAGTTTCATATAGTTATATCACACTTGAAGAAACTGAATAATCCCTCTTCTTCCAAGCATTTATTGCCTCCATGTATTGGATAGACCTTGCAAAGAGCAGCCCTAAATGTTGACTTCTGGACAAATTCCTCTGCCCTATACCAGTGAAAATCCAGGTAGTGAATGGACACTGAGTTGTTATATAGAACCTCATGTTGACAGAGGCTTGTGGATGTGGAATCTTACACCTGCTTAGTTCTCATTTGTTGGTGTGGTCTCCAAAGTTTGAGGATATTCTGTATTTAACAACTTAATATTTCTTCCCCTAAATTTTGTGTTAAGGACCATGTTTTATGTACTTTGAACACTCATAAAGTGCTGTTTTAGCTGAGAATGTTGAGTTTGTAATAAATGCGCAACCAGGTTGTAATCTGGATGTATACATAGAACAACAACAACAAACCTTTAAAAATAATTAGTAACGGCATGAAAGATAAGTTTAATCATGCTTATGGGAAGAATATATTTACCTTGTTATGAAGAGAAAACTTCAAAACAAGTGAAATACTACAAGAACCTTCTAGGAAAAAATATTATTTGTCCAAGATTTCTTTCTTTCTTTCTTTCTTTCTTTCTTTCTTTCTTTCTTTCTTTCTTTCTTTCTTTCTTTCTTTCTTTCTTTCTCTCTCTCTCTCTCTCTCTCTCTTTCTTTCTTTCTTTCTTTCTCTTTCTTTCTTTCTTTCTTTCTTTCTTTCTTTCTTTCTTTCTTTCTTTCTTTCTTTCTCTTTCTTTCTTTCTTTCTTTCTTTCTTTCTTTCTTTCTTTCTTTCTTTCTTTCTCTTTCTTTCTTTCTTTCTTTCTTTCTTTCTTTCTTTCTTTCTTTCTTTCTTTCTTTCATTTCCTCTTTCTTTTTCTTTCTTTCTTTTTCTTCCTTTCTTTTTCTTCCTTTCTTTCTTTTTCTCTTCCTTCCTTCCTTCCTTCCTTTCTTCCTTCCTTCCTTCTTTCCTTCTTTCTTTCTTTCTTTCTTTCTTTCTTTCTTTCTTTCTTTCTTTCTTTCTTTCTTTCTTTCTTCCTTCCTTCCTTCCTTCCTTCCTTCCTTCCTTCCTTCCTTCCTTCCTTCCTTCCTTCCTTCCCTCCTTCCCTCCTTCCTTCTTTCTTTTATTATTATTATTACTTTTAGCAGTTATATTTCTGTAATAAATCAAATTCTCCTTGCCTCTTAGAAAAGGACAAGGGGGGGATGGTGACAGATGATTTTCTCCTAAAACCATAGCTTTTTTTCCTTAAACTTCTAAACTGCTGATGAAAACTGGATGATTATGGTCACTTTCATAAACACATTGAGAAAATAAGTGTTTTATTTTTACACGTAAGATATTTTCTTTAAATATAAAAATAAAATTATATTTACATTTCAGAAGCAACTATTAAAGTAGGGCTGTAGCAAAGTGGGATGTGTCTTTGAAAATTATTTTTTTTTGTTGTTAACCTTAAAACATACCCTTTTTTATTCATCATTGTAAAAACAGAGCTACAGGAAAATAATATCTTTATGCAGTACATCTATATTAAAAATTACAGTGCCATCAATTATAGGAATTGAATTATTAATGCTGTTTTGGTGGCTAAGTATGAATCTGCCTATCATTTAACAAGAAAAAACATATGGCTATATTTAACTTCTGTGTTTCCCCCTAATAAACAATGTGGGATTATTTCATAACAGCTGCAGCATTCACTTTAAAAAGTAAACAGTGACATATTTGCCATCTGGTTTAGTGACATTTTACGGTAGTTAAGAGCTGTCATTCTCTGGTAACTCCAGATTTACCACCTGAAGTTCACATTAAAACTCTGATTAGCTTATCATTTGATATCTATACTGTAGAATAACCTGGCCAACATTTTAAAGAAAGTCAGTACCTCAGCAGTTAAAATTATTTTTCTGGCCTTGGCACTACTATTCCTGCCTCTTTTTTCTGTCCCTCATTGTTATACAGCTATGCACCACTACGTGTAATAAATTCACTATTACATATATTATCAAAATAATATTAAGTACTGGTCTCAGTAGGCATGTGAGCTAATTTTACCTCTCATATAAAAAAAGTTTTCCATCATTATTGTCCAGTTGGAGGACAATAAGGCTGGGGAAGAGGCCTGCACCCCTTGCATTCATGGGAGTCCTTAGACTGGCAGCCTGAAGCGACATTGAAAAGGCTGGTCTAATGGGCATGCCTTACCTTATTAAATTGTGGATTTTTGAAATTAATGCAAATGCATGTCTATCTGAAATATTGTTTGCTGTTCATATTGGAGATATATACTCTGGTAATTCACAGAGTTCAATGAAATTAATATCATAGTGTCCCTGTCTTTCCATTACTTAAGCATCTTTCATACCATTTGCTATGCTCATGGTGTGCCCTACATTTTTATTTTATACAGTGACTCCATTTCCCGGTATATACCATAGCTTCTGGGAAACCATTCATAACTAGAACACTTTAATGCCTATAATAAATATTTGTAGTATAAAATGTTTTATGTATAATACTGTTCATTATAAAATTATTTTCTCCATGCATGTTTAGCTTTAGTGAGTTAGAAACACCAAAGTATTCATGGAATACAGTACACTAAAAAACAGCATGTTACACTGAACCATGTATTTGTTATAAATATTTGGAAAAATGGTTAGAAATAGAGAATTCTGTTTTACACAAGTGTGTGTGTGTATGTGAATGTGTGTGTGCATCCACAGAACTTGCTACTGTTTTATTCCAGGGTAAAAATTTATCCTGAGTAAAAAATTGAATGGAGGTTCTTCAGTGATTCCCAAGTCACTGGTAGACCACAGGAATTATGTTTCTAGTCCTCTAACAGTTCAACAAAATTCTTTATATTTCCTGTAACTTCCTTTCTTCCTTTCTTAAAAAATTTGATGAAAGATTAGTTATACTCTCACGTATATATTCTCACATGTATATTCTACCTCCAAAAGAAACGGGGGATGCAAACCATGCTTCATACCAAATAATTCAGAATTTTCCAATGTTATTTTCAGTTTTCCCAGTTGGTAATTCAGCAAGTTTTTCTGTCCTGGTTTCATCTAGAGTTAAATTTCTTCCTAGTAGCTGGTATGGTGTTATGTTTCAGATTTAGCATGAGAATAATGCTGGTAACATACCAATTGTTTAGTTGTTGAAGAGCAGGGCTTACAAAGAGTCAAGGACTTTTGAGCTCCTTGTGCTGCCCTGCCAGTGAGCAGGCTAGGGATGCACAAGGAGCTGGGAGGGGACAGAATCAGAACAGCTGACCCAGACTGGCCAAAGTGATATCCCATACCACGTGGTGTCGTGCTCTGCAACAAAAGCTGGGAGAGTTGGCTGGGGGCTGGGGGAGAGGGGCAGTGATCAGGGTCTGGTTGGGCATCAGTCAGGGTGGTGGGCAATTAGATTGTGCATCACTTGCTTTTTATATTATTTTATCATTATCATTATTATTAGTAGTAGCTGTATTTTCCCTTCCTTTCCTGTCCTATTAAACCGTCTTTATCACAACTCACCAGTTTTTTACCCTTTTTTTCTCATTCTCTCCCCCACCCCACTGAGGGTGGAGTGATCTAACAGCTGTATGGTGCTTAGCTGCCTGCTGGGTTAAACCACAACATTTTCTTAACAGCATTGTCTGTTGCTACACAGACTTTATGAGTTTGTAGTCTAACAAGATTTCGCATCAGATAAGAAAGTTATAGTTCACCATTTCAGTATTTGGAAAATTATTATTTTAGTGTTTAATGGAAAAATGGTCGCAAACATTACCTGAGCCTCTTTACCCTATTTGCCTTTTCGGTTATTTGAATTCATCAGTCTTCCAAATTTGCATATTGAGAAGCACATGACAATAAATTCAGTCCTTATTTTTACTGACTCTAAGGGAATTAAATACTAATGTGCTCTGTCATCACGTATGTCGGGGGTCATCTAGGGCTTTCTGCCTTTTCTAACAAGAATAGCGACCTAAAATAACAGATTATACATGCTAATATGTTGCTCACTCATAACAATATTTAAATTTACTAATTATTTCTACATTTTTTTCTTTATGTTAAATATAATTTCTGCTAAATAGGAGTTAAACATTATCAGGAATAATTTAAATAAAATAATAACGTCTAATTGATGTAGATTATAACCTGTCAGGAACAATCTATATATCAGATCTTTACTAGAAGAAAATGCGGGTAATAAATACTATGAGAATAGTTAAAAAAAAAAAACTATTTGAAATTTCTACTACTTACGCATTTTTCTTCAAGACAAAGTCATTAAAATGTCCACTACAATTTTGCAAAAGTCTGACTCTTTGAGTCATCTTGAAGTTTCTTAATATGCAAGGGAAGGTCACTGTGAAGGTGAAGGCACAAATGCATTGATCACAGCAAACAAAGTTGAGATTTACTGCAGAAGTCACAGAGGACAAAAGCCCAAATAGTTAGCTGTGATGCTAAAGCAATGTTACAGATCCTCAGTTAGGAATTGTAGGAAAGGTGGCTAACGTATCCAACATCTGTATTTCAAAGGAAAGGCCTTATGCCATTCTCAGGACTCTGACAGATTGTCCAGACCTCTGAGCTCTGTTTTCAAAGCAGATGGAGCTGAAAAAATCAGGTGAGACTGAGGGAGGAACTTCAGACGCACCTTTTTCCATAGCATATCCTTCTGGTTTGGCTGCTAAGTGTCAAACCAGTGAGTTAGTTCTTCTGAGTGACTCTTTGGAACTGCTACACTTTTACTGTTTGTCAAACAGAATGACCAGGGACCTAACTTTCTGTTCTGGATTCTGTTTCAGGTCCAAGGCAGTAAAATACTGTACTGAAATCCTGTATTATAATTTTATTTGTCATAAAGAGGGTGGTTGCACAGTGGAACAGGCTCCCCAGTGAAGTAGTCACTGCACCAAGCCTGTCTGAATTAAAGAAGAGATTGGACTGTGCACTTAGTCACATGGTCTAAACTTTTGGGCAGACCTGTGCGGTGTCAGGAGTTGGACTTGATGATCCTTATGGGTCCCTTCCAACTCGGGATATTCTATGATTCTATGATTCTATGATAAATATTTTCTCAAATCTAAGCTGTTATCTAAATAGTTCAATAAAATTACCATGTAGATACACTTTCCCTTCTCTCTTTACGGGCCATATTATGAGCTCCATATTCACATTAGAAAGCATCGGTTATTTTCATGAGCAGTTTCTATGCAATTAAGTGTTTAGAGACTGGACATAGAAGAGGAATTCAATATCTAACGTTTCCTCAGCTTCTCATCTAGAACTCCATTCGACTGCCTTTATAGGTACAGTCTTGTGACCTTTTTCTATATTTCAGACACTTTTTCTCAAGAAACTTTAGATTTTATAGTGCTGTCTCTGATAATACTAAAAGAAATTCAATAGATTGCGGATAGTCACTCCGTACTTGAAGCAAGTATGAACAAGAAAGAACTGAAAAATTGTTTTTACTGTGTAACTGGCATGAGATAGCTGTTTCATGAGTTGTTAGAGCCACTGAGCAGAGTTCAATTGTGATTGTACGTTCAAAAGGGTCAGGTCAGGTGCACTCACCAGAGCTGACTGTGACTCTGTATGTTTTGTGTCTCTGTTCTGGAAATCCCTCTAATGTGAGCAATGTGTCCAATCAATTTTATCGATCTTTTTAATAATTCACAAAGTTTCTGCTGCATTAACTTTAAGCTCTCATCTCTTGCCCATCAACAGCACACTAGATCATTTAATTTTTCTTGTAATTTAGGTCTTAGAAGAGCAACTCATAATGACTTAAGAGCCAGGAGTGTCAAACCCTTGCAGTTTCTTACAATAAACTTGAGAGAAGTAACTATCCCAGAACTGGAAACATCAAGATCCCCTTTCTGTCAGCCTTGTACTTTCTCAGACTGTGAGTGTTGCAGCTACTTCTGCCAATTTGGGGATCATTTCCCTGTTGTGATGGAATTGTTTTGTTTACACAAAAACTGTTCTGTGAACTTTTTATTTTCCTTGTCTTCTAATATCTCTTCCTTGCATCTTACTGAATATATGTATTAATGTTAAATATTAGTTTATTCTGAAGAGCTCAGCAGCTTATGTGCAAATTAAACTATAATGCTATTCTTTTAGAAACCCATGCTAGAGAGAACTGTAGTCTGCTAATGAGTACTGAGGGACCATTTGTAGACTCCCAAGAAATTCAGAGCACTCTATTGCTGTTCAAACTTGTGAGTATAATCTTCATAAAATGTTATGAGCTGTTGCATGTATTAGGGCAAAATAATACCTAAAATAACCATTTAACAATCACTGGAATTAGTCTAGGGATGTATATAGTCTATGTTGCATGATGTAGGTGATTCCCCACTTATAAATCAACAACAATAATAATAATAATAATTCGTTTCAAGATAATTTAACTAATATGCAAATATGCATAAATATGCAAAGCAGATTGGAACTAGGGTCTTTATTTCTTTTTTTTCTCCTTAGCACATGGCTTAGTATACAGAACCCTGACAGAATTAATTACATATATAGTTCTTTACATTTTTGCATTTATATAACTTTTTTTGCAATTAGAAAGTTCTGTTCTTAAGAATCTTTTTATTATTATTTTATTTCATTTTAAATAATTTTATTTATTTTAATTTATTTTATTTTTTTTCTAAGCTCATTTTGTCAAAACTTCACTAAAGAAATATTTTTCAGATCCAGCATGCACTGTTGTTAAACAAAAATGGAAAGGGGGCACCCATCAGAAACATAAGAGAGGTAGACCAATTTTCCCTGCTGTATTATAAGACGAGATAATCTTCAATAAATGCTTACAGTGAATTGGTCTCTTTCAATCTCACTAACTGGAACTTTAATTTACAAATATCTTGAATTACTTTCAGGCCACAGACATTATAATCACATGATTAGGGCACCAAGATAAATAGAAGTTCAAGTCCCTTCTCAACCTACTATAGCACTACCATTTTGCCCTCTAGGATCTATTCACTCAGCCTAGCCATGTGTGACAGACCTCTGAGCAATACAATGCTTTGAGCTGGGATTGCTTGAGTGGATCCTGAAAATGAGCATCCTGAACTCCACTAAAATAGCCTTGAAAGGCTCTGTTCAGTTTCCTAAATAGAGGAATCTAGTGTTTGAGATTCCTTGGGGACGTGAAACATCCACAGAGGGTCACAGAAAATATAAAGCAATTATTTACTGGTTTTCACAGACAACATAGAGTTAAAATTTAGCAAGCTATTAGCCTTTTAGCAACCTATTAGACTATAAGCTGTGTGTTCATTATGCCTGCTAAGGCATCTGAAGGGTTGATCAGATGCTGACAAGTTGACATTTTCCACCACCTCTGTTGACAGTGATGGCAGTGTTTTACAACTGGGCTGACTCCCGCCCCCACCCCACCCCCTTTCTTTTATTCGTTTCCCCTTTAGGATTTTATACCTTCATACGTTGGATAAGGTTTACATGTCTTGTTTTTAAATGAATTGTATTGAGGTACAATTAGACTGGAATTTCAGCAGGCAGACATGTTGGCCATACAAGGAGTTTCTTGATGAATTTAACCACAAAAAGAGAGCATGCAGGTGGTAAAATCAAGGACAGGTAATTAGGGAGGAGGAGCGTAAGAGTATTGGTTAGGTATTTAGGGAAAAATTTAGTACTAAATTCACCTGAAGCTATGATGATTGAAGGACAAGAATGGCAAAAGACAAGTATGCTAGATGCAAAAAGTAGTCCAGGAAATGTGGGCAATATAATGAAAGACAGTATGGAAAAGACCCAAATACTTTACACAACCCCTCCTCACCCCCTTTTTTTTCTTGGTCTTCACATGCGAGTTATATGCTTGTTTCACAGCAATCAAGCAAGTCATTTGTCATGCAGAAGATTGAGGGCAAAGTCACAGTTCTCCCTTAATCACCTGGCACACAGTTTCTGGGTCTTCATACCCCTAGCTGATCTAACTGCCACTTTATCCATTAAATGCCTCTGTAGAGTTTGCTCTCACTTACTGCTAAGTAGGTGTCCAGACAGACACTGCAGACAGACAGGAGACTGGTGCTCCCTAACCAGCAGTGAGCAGAAGGCCAACAATGCAGACCTTTTTTAAAAAACAACCTGCCTGTGCCAAAAGAGCTAACAAAAACTGTTAGCTGTGGCAGACCATAGAAGCTGTAACAAGTAACTGAAAGCTCCTTTTTTAACAAAAACAAAAATCAGAACAAAAATAAGAAGTAATAGACAAATAAGCAAACAAGTTCCACAGAAAGCTTGGTTTAGGGATGAGTGGGGGGTTGAATGGACGAAGTATAAAAGCTGTGGACAAAATAAACAAAAAAATACTGCACTTCATAAGAAAACTTTGTCTAAATAAGTAAATACACTATCAGAGGACAAATAAATATCTGAAAACCATCAGAAAAAAAAAAAAAATCAAACCACTCATCCCCCACTACACCATCTGCTAAGAAGCAGAAGGATAAAAGTAAGGAAAGGCTGCTCCAAACCCCAGTAACAACCTTTCCTGCAACCAAAAACCTGCCAAAGTTGTGTGTTCTTTTGCTATTTTGTGTAGGTTAAGACAAAGATTGTTTGTTTGTTTGTTTTACAATATTTCAAACTTCTACGTTTTCTAGGATTGCTCCTTTAACAGGTCTATGTAAATAAGAATCGATATTACCTCTGTTCTTTGCTTCAAAGCATATTTCTGCTGTACATAACATGCATGGTATCTTTGCATAGCTGGTACTACATTGTTGTGTCAGTGTTGTGGTTCAACCCAGCCTGCAGCTAAACACCACACAGCCGTTTGCTCACCCTCCCCCCTCCCTCTCTGAGATGGGGGAGAGAAACGGGAAAGTGAAGCCTGTGAGTTGAGATAAAGACAGTTTATCAAGACAGGAAAATAACAATAATAATAATAATAATAGTACTACTAATGATAATGTGTACGAAACAAGTGATGCACAATGCAATTGCTCACCACCTGCTGACCGATGCCCAGTATATCCCTGAGCAGCCGGCGCCCCCACCCTGGCTAGCCACCCCTATATATTGTTTAGCATGACATCAGATGGTATGGAATACCCCTTTGGCCAGTTTGGGTCAGCTGTCCTGGGTCTGTCCCCTCCCAGCTCTTGCTGCACCCCTAGCCTGCCTGCTGGCAGGACAGAGCGAGAAGCTGAAAAGTCCTTGGCTTGGTGTAAGCACTGCTCTGCAACAATTAAAACATCAGCATGTTATCAGCACTCTTCTCATCCTAATCCAAAACATAGTGCCCTACCAGCTACTAGGAGGAAAATTAACTCTGTCCTAACTGAAACTAGGACAGTCAAGCACCTATTTTTTTCATATTTATCTGTGATAAATAATTTTTCAGGGCTACAATTCACCTTTTGACATTGGTTAGGCTCCTTTTGTAATACTACATCTTCTGAATTCAGTATCAGTCATTCCAGACCAACTGGCTACAAGTACAGTGCTGACAATGCAAGCTGTCATCGTATACAGTTGGTCAACACTGAACAAAGAATCACACTGGATTTGCACATTCACAAAAACATAAGCCGAAATGTCAATAGTCAATTGTGTGAGGATAGGTCATGTAGGCAAACTATCCCTGAGGCTTCCTTATTTTCACATTTAAGGGCTGCCTAGTCTCTTCAAATAAAGTCTGTGGTGGATATAAGGTTGAACTTTGGGTCAGCCATTTCATTAAAGAGCTGCAACTTTACCTACAGAAGTTTTGGAGACGAATTTGAAATTGGAAGACCTAAAGATTTGGCAGTCATAAATATATAACTCTTACACTCAAAACTCACCTTTTGTATATTCATATACATGTATATAAGGATGTCTATAGGTATGCATATGTAGATGCATACCTGTATGCATCTACATATATACCATGGAGATATATATGTATGAGTATGTAGAAGTATATAAATATACTTATACACACTTCTATTTAAATATACAGATACACCTTCACCCTTGTCTTTCAAACATTGCAGTCACAACAACATCAAGTACAGTCCAGGTGGTACCTGGGAAGATAATCATGGCTGTGGGTTTAGTGGTCGTATGTCTAATTCATTGTGTATGTAATTTTTACTCATGTATTGAAATCAACATGATAATACGATCCAACAAAACTAATAGCCCCATTAGCAAACTTTTATGTAAAGAAGAAAATAATTGCCATTTATGTCTCAAAATTTTCTTAGTAAAGGAGTTCTTTGAATAATTTTGATTCACTTCTTGCTAGAAAACTTGCTTTTTTTTTGGTTTTATTTATAGTCACTTGTACTAGGCTTTTCTTCCATGTAACATAGCGTATTAACTAGATTGCTGACAAAATTGACTATGAAAAATGTTTGCATGGGAGTGGGTGTCTGATGGAAAGCTCAGTGATAATTTAATATGAAGAACAAATAACAATAGGAAATGTAAAGTGGAAAGGCTAAAATACATATTGAAGTTGAATTTTTTCCTCTGTTTTGGGGTAATTGAAGAGATCTTGCTAAGGAGAAGAATTTTCATCACTTTTATATACTTTAAAGTTGCTTATACTCAGTGAAATATGTCAGTAAATGAGAAGTGGAACCAATATACTTTCAATAATTTACCATCAGTTCTGGCTAACAGGGGAGGTCCCAGTTAACTGGAGGTTGGCAAATGTGATTCCAGTCTACAAGAAGGGCAAAAAAGAGGATCCAGGGAAATACAGGCCTGTCAGTCTGCTTTCGGTACCAGGGAATTTTATGGAGGAGACCCTCTTGAATGTCATCACAAGGCACATAAAAGACAACTAGGCGATCAGATGCAGACAGCATGGGTTTAAGAAGGTCAGGTCCTGCCTAACTAACCTGATCATCTATGATAAGATGACCTGATTAGTAGATGAGGAAAAGGCTGCAGATGTTGTCTACCTGGATTTTAATAAAGTGTTTGACACTGTTTCCCACAGTATTCTCATGGAGAAACCAGCTGCTCATGACTTGGAATGGTGTATAGATGTTCTTCTGGGTGAAGAATGGAGTGCATAGCCAGGCTCAAAGCATCATAGTGAATGGAGTTCAATCCAGTTGGCGGGTGGTCACCAGTGAGCCAGTACTAGGGCCAGATTGTTTATTTTTGTCAACACTCTTGATGAGGGGATACAGTGCACTCTCAGTAAGTTTGTGGGTAATACCAACTCAGACAGAACTGTTAATCTGCTTGAGGGTAGGAAGGTTTTGCAGAGGGATCTGTATAGATTTGGCAAGATCAATGGATCGAGTTCAGTTGCATGACATTCAACAACGCTAAGTGTTACATTCTGCCCTTGGGTCATAACAACCACATGCAGTGGTATAGGCTTCCTGAAGAATAGAAAGAAAGCTGCCTGCCAGAAAAGGACCAGGGGGGTGCTGGTCAACAGCCAGCTGAACATGAGCCAGCAGTGTGCCCAGGTAGCCAAGAAGGCCAATCTGGCCATCCTGGCCTGCATTAGAAAATACTGTGGTCAGTAAGGCTAGGGAAGTGATTGTCCCCATGTATGCAGCACTGTTGAGATTGAATCTTGAATATTGTGTGCAGTTTTGGGCCCCTCACTACAAGTATGTGCAGAGAAGAGCAACAAAGTTGGTGAAGGGAGTAGAAAACAACACTCAAGAGGAGTAACTGAGGGAATTTGAGTTGTTTAGTCTGGTGAAGAGGAGGCTAAGGGAGACCCTGTCACTGATTATAACTACCAGATCCAGAGATTTCCCTTAATTGCCTATAGAATAGCTCATCTGTGCCATCTTCCTGGATGGGCAGTTGATAGTAGACACCCACGACAACATCTCCCTTGCTATCCATCCGTTAATCCTCACTGAGAAGCTCTCTATTGCAACATACTTAGAGGAAATGGCTGTACAGTCTAATTCCTCCCTTACACACAGTTCAACACCTCCACCTCACCTGCCCTGCCTACCCCTCCTGAACAATTGATAGCCCCTCATCTAAGTACTCCAGTCATGGGACTTGCCCCACCAAGTCTTACTAATACCGATGATATCATAGCTCTGGGAAAGGACCAAAGCTTCCAGTTTATCCTGTTTGTTCCTCATGCTGTGGGAATTTATATACAAGCATTTCAGATGTGTTTCTGAACCTGTAGTGCTCCTTGGAGCAGTGTGGATGCTCCCATTAGCCTTTTTACCCTGAGGTGATGCCTTACTATTCCTTGACTTAACCTCAGTGTTCCTAAAGGTATCCCCCTGCCATAATGATCCGAGTTTAAAGCTCTCTCAATTTGTCTCACTAGGTTACAGGCCAAGAAATAGATGTAGAGCTTAGTGATATGGTTTAGTGGTTTAGTGGAGGACTTGTTAGTGTTAGGTCAGAGGTTGAACTAGGTGATCTTGGAGGTCTCTTCCAACCTAGATGATTATGTGATTCTGTGATTCTGTGAAATGTTTCACCCACTGAGACAGGTGGGTCCTGTCAGGCCCCAGAAGACCTCTTGTCCTGAAGATTCTTCCATGATTATGAAACGCAAAAGTCTGGTAAAGGTACCAGTCTTGGAGGCAGGCATTGATGACCTGGGCTCACTTATTTCTTTTCCTATATCCCCCCATTACTGGAAGGACTGAGGAAAACCCTATCTGCGCTCCTGATAAAATATATGTGTGTGGTACACAGATGACGAGTCATATGATGATCTTTTAATTTTAACATTTATATCTCAAAGTGCCTTTTCTACTATGTTGTAGTCTTTTCAAATTTTATCTGGCTAATTCTGCTTAACAAGACTTTAACCCAGAATTCATGCTGTCATAATGTAACCTTTGTATTAAAAAATAAATAAATAAATAAATAATTATCAACAGCCTCATCAGCAGACATAAATGTAATCCATACCTTCACCCTCTATCTTTACCAAAATATGTGTGTACACTGCTATGGGTGCTGTTATCTTTAATTCTGTTTACTATTTGGATGAAACTAAAATGTATATCAGAAATACATTATTTTATCTATTTTCCTTTGATAAAGTGTTTAGTTTACATTGCACATATTGAAGCAATAGTAATCATTGCCCATAAGCACCTTGTGTGTTCTTGTGGCACTTGGATCTGGGAGACTTGTTTCATTGCAGAAAAACTACACAAATATTTATGTTTTGTAGTGTCAAAGTCCTTAGTGAGGAAAATCCTGCTAAAATTGCACATTCATAATGACTAGAATGTAAAGTGGAAGATAAAGTCATTTTGCATAGGCTATTTTTTTTTTTTTTTCCTTTTTGATTCACCAGTATAATTCTTAATTATCTCATGATCTTTTTTAATAACCTGCTTGCAAGAGTCATCTGTTTGTGTGGTGAGTTTCTGTGAAAGCAAGAGACCTGTCTGGTAATAGAGTTCTGTGAATAACAGATTGTATTTCCTCTTCCAAAATGACTGCAAAATGAGAAAACTTACCCACCCAATCAGATTGCTTTTGAGACATGTCTCACAGGTGCATTGCACATTCTGCTCATGGGAGAGCAAAGTGGGCACAGTGCTTGACATCCATAATCCAGACAGTGCAGGACTAACACCAGCAGGAATATATATTGCCCTCACTGTGGAACCATGCCTCCAGTGGGAACTCTCCTTTGCTTGGTATTCATTCAGGTCTGCCTCCCCATCAGCACAGTGGCTTTGCTGTGACGCTGCCTGCCTGCCACTTTGAGACTCCTGATCTCAGTGCCACAGCACACACTCACTCTTGGTTTATTCAGTGTGGTGGATGCACAAGCCATTGGCTTGAAAATTGAGTGGAAACTAACAAGTGGGATGGCTTTCTCCTTTTCTAAATGAGGTCATCTTATATGAGGTCATCCTATTTATGGGTATTTGTACAGAAGAAAAGGGAAGGCAGAAGGTTAGGACAGATTTTCCCTTCAAAATAATGCCCGAGTGTATTTCAGTGATTTCCTCCCTTTCCATTGTTTGGCTAAGAGTTAGGAAAAATCTGAAGAGGAATTATGGTCTTATGTGTGCTGAGGAGAAAAATGTGTTTTTAATTAATTCCTTTTAGATGTACTGACCCTCATTTTATGGAAGCACAAATTGAAACTTTCGTTTTACTTGCTACAAGATGTGGGAGGAAGCCAGCCATACCAACATCACAGCTGTTCACATTTTTTTTCCCTGGCCTCACAACCAAAACCATCAAAGGTCTTTTTCAATGTTAGCCAGCCAGAATAACACTAGAGCAAATGAAGGTTTGGTGCAGATTTGGTGTGGTACTGAGAAAGACTGGACCTCTTATGGATTTTGAAAATTTTTCTCTGAAAAGGGAGAGAATAGGCAGTGATATACATAGTGATACAACATAGTCCTAAAGCTACAGCTTTTTAAACACAAAATTGTGAGCAGTTTGTATATCATGAACAACTTGAATAATTGTATTTCTTTACCAGAACCTTATCAGTTCTGGTATTTAACCTTGTTCTTAATTGGGGTTAGCAAAGTGTCCAGTGAAGTATTCACATGGTCTTTGCTACTTCCTTTCATTTACACCAGTTAAGCACATCACCCAACAGTTTATGTAATTCTATCTTTCCGTGTTGCACTGATCATATTCACTTTACATTCTGGATTTTTAATAAGGAGAATGAAAATGAATTGCTTTAGGAATTTTGTAATTAAAATATTCTATTTAACTTGTGAAGTGTTAAATGATAAAGGAAATCGTATTAAAATATTTTAACAAGTATTATTTTAATATCAATTTCTTCTGAAAATAGAATTGTTAGCCCAAGGTCCAAATAAGTTCTGTAGGATTCTTTTTGTTGCTTCTTTCTGATTTCAGATAATCTGCCAAACCTTACCAGGTGGATCCCCAAGCTCAGAGTCTACTTATCTATGGGAGCTCACTCACTCCAAGTTGTCTGCTCCATGAGCTACACCGGAAACTGACCTGAATACTCCATTATACTGCATTGCATTTAGCTGTGTTGTTGAAACAATGGCAATTATATTCAAGAAGTTTTATAGATAAACAAAGCAAACCACTTTGTTTCCTGATGAAAATAATTTTTTATTCCTAAGAGGAAGGAATAAATATAAAACCCAGAACTTTCAAAATCCCTCACTTTGCACGAAAATATTTTATGATGTTTTTTTGGAAAAAAAAAAAAAGGAAGAGAAAAAACAAATGTTCAGTTACAATAATTCAGCTCTAACTGAAAATCAGCGTTTTTAAAGCTCTTTTTCATTACTACAAAATTTAAATTACAAGGCAGATTTGGCTTTATGTTATACTACTGCTTTCTTAATATCTTACTCTCCTCTAGGTAATTTTAAAGCTTAACTTGAAAACTTCAGTATTAAAGCTGACGACACTCCAGCAAAAATCCAATGATGGACAGTATTTTTGAAACATTTGTTTTATGCTCATTACTGCCAGCTCCAGCTAAAGAGAAAATAAATAGTTCAGGTTGGCAAATTTCTGCAAAGGGAGAGAGAGCCTAGTATAGACTTCTAAAGATATTTCAGAATAGCAAGGGGAAACACATTTCATTTTGGCTCTGTTAAGTAAAGCATTTAAGTAAAGCATAAGTAAAGTATTTTCATTTACCTAACCAAACTAAAATGCATTCATATATTTATTTATTATAACTGGGATCCCTTACTTTGCAGTGCAAATTTTAATTTCCATAGATTCCAGAAGAATCTTCTAGCTCTTTATGTACCCCACAATACAACCTATATGAAATAGAATCACTATCCTATACTATATTGTACCCCACAATACAACCTATATGAATAGAATCAGTACTCATAAGAATTACTTTACTCAAAGTTGGTTAAATAAATCAAGAGTAAAGTATTCCCCAATTATTTTTGAAATAACTCACTGCAATTTTTTTAAAGATGACTTTTTTTTTCTCTTTTCTTCTTGAAAGCATTAGACGAAATAAAAATAATAATGTATATTGTATATAGACTTTCAAGAATTCATATTTGTTTTACATTAGAAGTAACATATTCAACTGATTTTTATTTTTATTATTATTTTTTTTTTCATTTGGTGCTTGTTTTATTCTTACTAGCAGTTTCCCAGGATAACATTAGTTTTGACAAGAAAACTTCCTAGGCAATAAATAAATAAATAAATAAAAATCCGGTAATCTCTCTATAATTCTTTATTGAAAAGCATGTATAAGCAGTTTATTGTGATTCACTGGGGTCTTTTTGCCAGTTTTGCTCTTTTAAGCAGCTCAAAGGAAATTGCAGACTAAACTAATACCAACTTTTTAATTCTTGCTTGTGAGACACTTTTCAATCCCTGCAAAGCCATTTTGTTCCATATATTGTAAGTAAAACTGGAAGAGTTAACTTCCACAGCATTGAGAGACTTTAATTGTATTAGCTGCTGACAGGAGGATAATATTTTTAAGTAACATAAAATCAGTTCAGTGATTGACAGAGCATATACAATAAAGTCAATGTAAGAAAAATTCAAAGTAGAGGAAGTCATAACATTCAAGCAAGCTGAGGGGATTTTTTTTTTCTGAATAATCATCAAAAATACAGGCAACCAGAAGGCTAAAAAGCAAATATACAGGAAAAAAAAAAAAAAAAAACTAACACAAAAAAATATATATACACACACAAAAATTTTTCATCTCTTCATTCTTTTCATTTACAGTTGTGGAGTTAGCCCTAAGTCTTAAGTCCCCATAGTCACTACCAATGAGAAAAGGAGTATAAGTATTTTAGTTGATGTCAGTTTGTTTCTCTTCATCCTCATATGACATAACAGGTACTCTTATGGGCAGTAACTTGCAATCTTTGTTTCAGAAGCAGATTGAGTTTCAATATGATTCTGAAATATATGCATTGTTCTTCTAGCATATCAGGCCCCTAAAATATGAGGTTACCACCTTTCAAACATGCTGTGTGGAGATAATTCTGATTTTCTTATTTGCCATCTCTTTTTTGAGCCTCAAAAATTGAAATCTGGAAAAATATTTGTCAAAATAAAACAAAACTAGAAAGTCATTGTGATCACAAATCTGTAGGTCATAAATAAAATCTCAACTGTTGCTAGACTAATGCAAACTGTGAGTTGAAAATTCTGATTTAAAGCAATAAAGGGAGCAACATATTCTGTCATTTTTAATCAAGAAAAGCTGCATCCTGGAACTGGATTTTTAAGAAGGTTTCCCCGGTCATTATTGTACACTAATCCAAAGGCTATTTACAGTCTGCCTCTGCTCAATAAAATGCTGAAAGTGCATTTCCTATGCATAGCACTGAAGTTTACATTCAGGATCATCAGCTCAGCAGTCTGAGGCTGGTGTGGAATGGAACATCTTAGGAACGGAGATTAATCCATGTTTTTCCTTGGTTTATACTGCTTAATATATGCACTTCTGTAAACAGACCAGGGGTGAATTCATACTTGTGCAGGTAATTTCCCAATGTAATATTTAAGGAGGATTTTGTTAGGCGAACACTTTCACTTACTGAGGATAATATGATTTGTGTATCTCCCTTGTCTATCTTTCAGCCTCATTTACTATAACAGACTGTGTTATTCATTGACACAGTAAAATGGAATATGGAGATCAAACTCATAACAAGATCTTAAGAATTTAGTTTAGTTCAGTGCAGCTCTGTGAGAAGATACAGACTCAAGCCATCAAAGCTGTGTGGTTGGATGACTGCTGAAGTCCACACCAATTCATAAGATTTAAAGCAGCTTTTCAGCTTCCAGTTTTGAATCCATCTAAAGTAAGCCCACAGTCCAGTGGAGACAAAAGGGAAAAGAGAATAGCCTTCAAGCATGGAAGGTATTTTCAATAGGTTTAAATAACTAGCTGAATAGGAGTTAGTCTGTGCAAGCTAGCAGTTGGTTTGTGTGACAATGCAGATGATTCCTTGACTAAAGGAATGGGGAAATCTCTAACACTACTATCTGAGGGACTCTGACCCTGAGGAATTCATGAAACTTGAAATTTCAAGAAACTAGTCCATTTATACACCTCCCACATATCCTCTATCAGGTAAATCATACTTCTACCAGTTTGGTTGCATTTGGAAACGGCAAGAATGGTTAGGAACTGTAGAAAATACCTGTGCCATTCTCAAAAATTAATACAAACATTTTGTTAAAGAACAGGTATTAGTAGTTTACCTTAAGTCCTTAAGTCACTGGAGCCTTGCTAACTTTTTTTGTACTTTAAGCAGTTTCAAGAAAACTTTATTTGTATTTTTATTTCTATTAAATAAAGTGAGATCTTGCTTGTGTTACACTTCATGGCTATGAATGGAGAACTGGGATTAAAATGGTTTCCATACTGAGTTAACCTTAAAACAAATGGGAACATTTCAACAAATTGATTTGGGGCTGCCAATAACTCTCTGTAGTCCTTCTATTTTTGGAATTATATGTGTTTGTATAAGACCTTTTCCAGCACAAATTTTGTTTTGACTTTATCCTTCTTGATCCTTCCACACACTATATTGATTAGCATGGCTTTTTCAGACTCTGTTTTGCACTGCTGTTTTTATGCATCTTGCTACCTTAGCATATACATTCAACAGTATTTTAAACTAATTAATCTCCTGAATTTTATCTTGTATCCAAAAAGTTATCAGTTACGCTATGATCAGTTTTGGCACACTGTTCATGGGAATACATTGACTAGAAATAAATAACCGACAACTAAAAACATTTTTATTTCTTAAGAATCTCATTTCCTTATTTATCATGTTATTTTAAGGTATTTACAGAGGTCTTGATTTTTTCAGACATTTTATTGGTTCATAGAGCTTAGCATCTGTAAAGTAAAGGAAAGTTATTTGACTTCATAAGTTTCCAAATAAAATTGAACAAGACTTTTTATTCTATATAAGGATAGTTACAAATGTCTTAGGAAATATTTTTTGGGTGCGTGCTCTTGAAAATTGTTGCTATCTTGATTGTGATTCATCATATAAAATCCTACTGTTCCTACTTTGTTGACATGTTTTTGTTGACATGTAGACAGGGCATCTAATGCCACCATGTATTATCCTGATCAATTTTGTTGAGGCAAAAAGATAGTGCCGTGCCGACACACACAGCCAGCAGCCAAGATTTAAGTGATTTGATAGAGTCTTTGTAGAGGGTGAAACAGTCTGTTTTTTCATTACAGCATATGATTGCAGTAACACGGAATGGGAGATGTTGTAGTAATAATGAAGTTATGCTTGTGCTTAAAGTAGTTGCGTATATATATATAATAGAATATTCTATATATTTTGGATAGAATAAACAAAGTATGAGTGGTAACTTAGAGTTAACTTACACTCTAGCACATGTGAAGGGAATATTTGTTTTATTCCTCGATTATTTTTTCTCTTCTTAAAGAAGGTCATTATACTAATTTCACTATATCATTTCCCATAGAATCTGTTTATAGTGTGGCTCTTGCATATATGTCTTTGGTAAGTTGCTTTCCTTCATCTTTTTTTTTTTTTTTTTTTATAATATCATAGGCTATTTTTTTGTTTCTGTGATTTTATTTAATCCTGTATAATTTCTGTGAATAAACTGGTAATATAGTAATATCTGTGTACGAACGCAATACGAACAATAGTGTAACTCTCCAGAATCCTCATCTGTTACTCATCTTCTTTTTTGCAACTGAACCGTTCACTGCTAGTAGGAGGGCCACCTTCTCTGCACGTCTGGTGCCCTGGAAAAAAACTTCTACTCTTTTTAGCTTCTCTCTTACCTTTTCAAATACAAATTGGATATTTTTTTTTCTTTCCTATATTCATATTTTCATTCCCCTGACTTGTGACACTGGACACTCTCATTCTCTCAGTACATCAGGAAAGCTGTTTTTTTTTTTTTTTTCTTTTGGTTTATTCTGTCTGTTATTCCTATTATTGCTATTATTTTAAAATTTGGATTATTTCTATGAAGAACAAGGAAGGAAAAGACATGTTTACTGTAAAAATTTTAAATTCAACAACTGGAGACTTTTCTAACAGATGTTCTGCTAAAGCTGGAATTTTGATTAACTACTCTGTTTTGTTAATTCATCTGCCTCCATATTTCAGAAAAATCATTTGCAAGGTTCTATTGACTCTCCACAGTGACTGTGAACACTGTCCATGAGAAAATTATTCTCTGCTTGATTTTCAGCTCTGTTTGTTTATCCCTCAGAAGCAAGCTCCAACACTTGTTGGAGCATGTGGCAGACAGCTAATGACTCATAATGATAGACTCGTAAACAAGCTAATGTATGCTAGGGAGGGTTTTCTTCTTCTAGAACACCCTACCAGAGGCATGCCCTTCCTCGTCCTTTTTTCTTTGCTGGTGTTATGTTCAAAGTGGAGGAAAGATACTTTCAGAGATACTTAGTTTTTGAACCATGTCCCTCAATTTTAAATGAACATGATACCTGGCATATTTGATCAAGAAAACAAAACTGTGCTTGTGAGGTGTGAAGCCTCCCCTCCATCTGGAGTTTTGGTTGGTGGTGGAATAAACCAGCAGGAAAAATGGATCTTAGCCCTGCACAGACAGATCTGTGACAACCACAGACTCCCTTTGGATCTCTTTTAGAAAGAAGAGCATAGCTGCCAGAATACCACATAGCTGTTGCACAAATATATATCATAGAACAATCTACAAATATCACATCCTAATAATTCATGGACTTATAGATGCACTGAACCACCACTGTTCTGCATAGTGGATGGAAGTACTGTTGAATATGTTTACTTTCTATATACTGGCTATATTATTGTGTATCATGCAGTACTAATTAGGTTGTGGCTCAGCACCCGACAGAAAAGCTGCCTATTTGCTTTGTAGTGCTGGCTGCAATCTGGAGTCCTTGGTGACTCTTGTGAGGAAATACTGCACCTCCCTAAGGCATGCTTGCTTTGGTACAAGCTGGATGGCCACTGTAAAGCAGAACTACAGGAAAATGTGTGCCTGGCACAGGTAGAGTGATTAACTCTGGTGATTAAGAGAGATGTGTTTCCCTTTATTTAAATCTGTCTCCTCTGTAGAATTGATTGTTTTGTCTTTAAAAACTTACTTTTTTCCTTTTTTTTTTGTGTTCTAGTAAAATGTAAGTTTAGATACAGAGAACATGATTTTGTTAGTTGTAGTGTGCTCACTTTAATAAAATGCTGCAGGCATCTCCACCTCAAAGCTGTTGCTTATTTGGAGTCCTCTCAAAGAAAGTTGTTTGGGTACTGAGAGCAGGGAAGTTTTTAATCAGTGATATAGGAACTTGTTTTGTTTTTCTGATAAAGAAAAGCATTAGCTACTGATAACTGGATCAATGGGTTTTCTTGTCACGTTGTTTCATTCAGTACTGCTAATATCAGTAGCTGTCATCCAGAGGAACAGTTAAATTTTGAAGATGACTTCTTTGCAAATAAACCCCTCACTAAATTAATAACATTGAGACTTAACATCAAGAAACACAAATTCATGAGATTTGAGGTGAATAAACTTCAATGATCATACAATAGTATAATGTAAGAAAAGACCTAAATGGCACAAAGCATTAATAGAACTGTGTCCAAATACCCTTTTATCTCTTTGAACAAGAGGCATTGGAGGTGTTGTACAACACATGGCCAGCTTTCTAATTCTTTATATGTGTAGTATACAAGAGAGAGCCAGATGCTTTATCATGTTCTTTTGCTGAGAGCCAAAGCTTTACAGAATTAAGCATTCAATGTCATGAAAATAGCCTTTGAGTTACTTTTTTTTTTTCTTTTTTTTTTTCCCTGAATAGAGCAGTTGATCCTGCCTAAAAAGTATCCATTCTGGCTTCCTTCATTGGTGTTCTGACTGCAAATAAAAGATGCTAAACTTCCTAGAAAAAGCCTTGAAAATCAAAATGTGCTAAGCTAGTGAAAAAAACAATTTGGAGGAATAAGAAAATTGAATCAGGGTGACAGACAAGGGGAAAGAAAGGATGCAGCTTCTGGCTAAGCATGAAGGGAAATCAAGTTCATTGGAGATGAATTTGAAAGTCAGTAGAGGAAGAGGAAACTACTGTGCAAAGTGCAGTTCAACAGAAGAGAAGGAATGTGCGGGCAGGAACTAAAAGCAGCAGAAACAGGAGATGAATATCCTGAAACCTCCACCCAAATTACGATCCAAACAAAGACCGTAAGAAAAAGAGATAGCTTGATATATGACAGCACCTTCAGAGGCAAGCAAAGGCAACAAAATATCTGGAGGCCACAAGCTGGGAGGGAACAAGACAGAATGTGGTTGGTGTTGGGTATGCAATGACCATTTTAGAGATATCAAGAAAGAATATGGAGAGGAGAGAGACATGGAGAGAGACATGGGAATAATATTCTGAGTGGTGACTGAAGTAATAAGATGTGTGCAGATGATAAAATGGAGTGGGAGAGGAGGGAGCATCACAATTGTGACGTCACTGGAAGAGTGAAGAAGATGACAAGCATGTTTACTGCAGTGGAAATGTGTGTGCATGGGTAGGGAAGGGGATTAAACTGGAAAAATGAGAAAGCAAAGCTAGAAACAGTCCAACATGGAAGGGGAAGCAATCAAGTGCAGCAGTAACAAAAGAGTAAACCTAAGGATATAATGCCGAAAAGGGTTGTGGGGAACAGCAGGTGGTATGGGATGGGAAACCAAAGGAAGTATGTGAAAAGTGCTTTAGTAGCACAGCTATAGTGCTTTACCAGACAAGCTTGCACTATCTCAACCCACCATGGGTGGGGAAGAAGATGACAAGTTAGAGAACAGAAACACTCAAAGGAGTACCTGACCATGCTCCTAGGGAGTGCCCTGCTGCTCTCTCCAGTTACCACTGTCTGGATCCACACAACTCAGGAGGCCAGCAAAACCCATTCTGCCATCACTGCCACCAATATTAGTCTCACAAGACATTTCATGGTTGAATGGCCTTTTAATTAGAAAAGCCAATGCAGAAGCCAATAAGTACTATATGAATTTTTCTGCCAGAGATGGACAGATTTTTTCTTAGTGTCAGTGTGTATTTACAAAGAGATATTAAGCCTCTGTCTACTTGTTTTTATGTACTGAGAAAAATGATGTGCTTTAAAGAGACAATTTCAAATACCACACATTTGAACTCCCACCTGCGTTTTGAAGCAGGTATTTGCAACCCTCACTCTCCCACATTCCCTACCTCTGTCACTTTCTGCTCCATTATATTAGCATTTTAACAATGTACTTTGACATTTAAAAAATGCAGCTTTCATGGTGCTCTTTAATTTACACAGAGCAGACAGGGATTTGCAGTAGGAATTCTCACACAGTTTTCTTTCCTATGAAACAGTCTATACTTGCATGGAAACAATAGAAATCAAAACCCCAATAAACCAAAAAAAAAAAAAAAAAAAAAAAAAAAAGCCTTCCTGGGAGTTGGTATTCACTCCCAGGGCTTACTTGGTTAGTACCAGTGTCTGGGTATGTCTGGTTGTATCTATATAAAAGCCTGAATATTTTTAAAGAGAGATCCTTGGCAAGAATCAGCTTAGCTGTGGCCTAATATTGTTTATGGATCAGCACACTGTAAGACTAAATATGATCTTCTATTATCTTGAGTACTCCGCAGGATTTAAAGGCAGAAAAATAAGAACCAATAATGTGCTTAAAGGTAAAATATTCTTGTTTCTTTCCCATTTTATTAAAACTCTGTTGCAGAGCATCTCAGGTGAAACACAATGCAAAGTCAGATCCAAACAGCACATGTTCAGCATGTAGAAGGATCAGAGCCACCCACATTACCCTACTGAAATCCTGAATAAAAATGTTTTGCACCATTAAGCTAAACATACAATATTAAATAAATATAAAAGCAGAGGAAAAAAAATAGACCTGTCTAGCTATTCGAATTCTGCCTGCTATTACACTGAAAATCTTAATACTGTCTCTTAGGAAACAGCCCCACCATTTTCTATTTATGAGATAGAACTACTTTAGTAAATTAATTTCTTATTCAGGATTTGAGCCTGCTTAGGGCTTGTGCAGACATTTCTGCAGGATACTTTTCAAATCTGTTACTGCCTGCAAGCAGGACAAAGCACCTCAGCCAAGGAAATGGTACTTCATTTGATATAGGGCCCTGAGAGCACTTGCCCTCATTTTAGGGCTATTTTTTTTCAAGGCAAGTTCACTGATAAAAGCTACTGGGGAGAGACGGAAAGAGCCAGAGTATCATAGCCATGTTTGGCCAAGCACTCCATGATCCAGATCCCAACGTCCCATCCCAGCCTCAGCCTATTGTCATGGTTTTGGCTGGGGTGGAGTTAATTTTCTTTGTAGAGGCTCACACAATGTCGTGTATGAATTTTTGATGAAAATAGTGGCAATAACACACCAATGTTGTTTCACACAGTAGTTATTTCAGAGCAAGGCTTACAAAAAGCCAAGGGCTTTTCAGCTTCACGGGCTGCCCTGCCAGTGAGGAGGCTGGGGGCGCACAAGGAGCTGGAGAGGACAGAACCAGAACAGCCAACTCAGACTGAACAAAGGGTCATCCCATACCATGTGGTGTCATGCTCAGCAATAAAAGCTGGGGTAAAGAAGGAGGAAGGGGGGGACATTCGGAGTGATAGTATTTGTCTTCCCAAGAAACTGTCATATGTGATGAGCACTGCTCTCCTGGAAGTGGCTGAACACCTGCCTGCCAATGGGAAGCAGCAAACAGATTCTTTGTTTGACTTTGCTTGTGGGCGCAGCTCTTGCTTTCCCTAGGAAACTGTCTTTATATCAACCCATGAGTTCTTAAACTTTTATCTTTCTGATTCTCCCATCCAGCTCACCTGGGGAAAGTGAGCGAGCATCTGTGTAGGGCTGAGCTGCCTGCCAGGGTTAAGCCACAATACCCATTCCCTTCCTCACAGATGTGCCTGATGCTGCAGGCTGGGGCTGCTCCTGGCTGCCCCCCAGCCTGCCCTGCTTCCTGGCTGGGGACAGACAGAGCAGGGTCCAATGTCAGAGGTGTTTGGGATGGGTCCTGTCTAGTGAGACCCTGTTCTGCCTATCTTGTTGGCAGCCCCCACCACTCCTTACTCCCAGTCCATGTAAATATACAGCAAAACAAAGGGGTTATGTGATTTGGTGCTGTTTCCCATTGATGGAAAACTATTTTTCTTCTTTTCTTCTGGAGGCAACTTCACAAGAGAAGTTTAATTTGGGTGTAGCTCATTTTTAAAATAACTAAAGGGGAATGGGAAAATATGTGTTCTTCTCCATCAAGCTCCATAACATACTGTGCTACCCTGATGCTTTCTCTAGTTTGCTCACTGGTTTGACTACAGTTTCCTCACTGAAGCTAACAATTAATAGATGTCATTAAAGTGTTTGGAAGGTTAATGAGATGACTTTTTTTTTTTTTTTCCTAGAATGAGGAAATTTCCTTCTTTATGCTGAATTTACACAACTGTTGCATTGTATCACTTTTTCAAAGACTAGCATATGTATATGTCTAGCAACTTAGATCCACTCTTGCCATTATCACTTTGTGGTGGTTTTACTAAAGTGGGCAGCTGAGCTCCACCACAACCGCCCTCTCACTCCCCCCCCTCCTCAAAGGGAAAGGGGATGAAAATATGATGCAAAGGGCTCAAGAGTTGAGATAAGGACAGGGAGATCACTCAACAATTATCATGATGGGCAAAACAGACTCAGCATATGGAGATTAATGTAATTTATTACCTATTACTAACAAACTAGAGAAGTGAGAAAAAAAAGAAAACAAACTAAAAACACCTTCCCCCCATACACCTCCTTCTATGTACTCCCCCCGAATGGCACAGGGGAAGGGGGAATGAGGGCTGCAGTCAGTCCCTAACCTTCATCTCCGCCGCTCCTTCACGGTCCCTCTCTGCCCCTGCTCCACGCGGGGTCCCTCCCACGGGATGCCGTCCTTCCCCAACTGAGCCTGCGGGGGCTGCCCACAGGCAGCAGCTCTTCAAGAACTGCTCCCACACGGCTCCGTACCACGGGGTCCATCCCCCAGGAGCAAACTGCTCCAGCACGGGTCCCCCACGGGCGGCAGCTCCCCCCAGACCCCCTGCTCCTGCGTGGGCTCCTCTCCACGGGCTGCAGCTCCGGCCCGGGGCCTGCTCCTGCGGGGGCTCTCCATGGGCCGCAGCCTCCTCCAGGCCACATCCACCTGCTCCACCGGGGGCTCCTCCACGGGCTGCAGCGTGGAGATCTGCTCCGTGTGGGACCCATGGGCTGCAGGGGGACAGCCTGCTCCACCAGGGGCCTCTCCACAGGCCGCAGGGGAACTGCTGCTGCGGGCATGGAGCACCTCCTGCCCTCCTGCTGCACTGACCTGGGTGTCTGCAGGGCTGTTTCTCACTCCTCATTTTCCCAGCTGCTGTTGTGCAGCCGGTTTCTTTTTTCTTTTTTTTTTTTTTTCTTTTTTTTTTTTTTCCTTTATTCAATCTGCTCTCCCAGATGCACAAACAACATTACTTGTTGGCTTGGCTCTGGCCAGCGGCGGGTCCCTTTGGAGCCTGCTGAAACTGGCACTTGTCTAATATGGGGCAGCTTCTGGATTCTTCTTAGAGAAGCCACCCCTGCAACCCCCTGCTACCAGAACCTTGTCACGTAAACCCACTATACAATTACAATGTTATTCAGCCTGAATAGTAGGGTGGAAGGAAAGGTCTATTTAGGGTACGTAACAGTAGGAGTATGTGAAGTGAGGCACAGAGACTGCCTTTTCTACACGTAAGTTGTAATTCTAGCAGAGATGAAAGGAACCCTCCTTCTCCCACAGAATAAAAGGATTTGAAAAACACTCAGAAGAGAAGCTTCCAATGAATGGCAACCTCAGGCTTTGTAGTACTGGCTTCCTGATGAACATGAACACGCTAACATAGTATGCCTGTACATACGGGTGAATAACCCACATATTCAGTATTTCAGAAATGGAAATATTCGGGTTTCCTTAGTCCAATCTAATCATGCATTAGCAAGTCCTAAAGAAAATCAGGTGTGAATTTTAGCACAGTTATTTCATACGTATCATAAATTATACTATCAATGTTATACAACCAAAGATGAAAACAAACAAACAACAACAAGAACAACAACAAACTTGATTAAAACCAATCCCATCAGTGGATTTAGGTTATCATCTGTGGAGTAATGGAATTAAATCTCAGGAACTTAAAGCCTGTTACCAACTGGGGCAAAATTTCATCTAATTTGAGGATAAAAGATCTCATTGGAATACATGGAAGTTTTCTTTTGTTTTTAATTGGCTTTGCTTTGGGTCCAAGGAATTAATTTAATTGTCCTGGGCTATTGGTGTTCTGCTGTTCACAAGCTCTAAATCCAGTTAAAAAAGCTATTCCTTAACAAGGAATCCAGATAAAGCTAGGCGTGAACCAATTCCTTTGTCTTTTCCTCTTCATACTTGTCATTGCTCATGGTGTCTTAGCTGCTACCCTTTTTTTTTTTTTTTCTTCTTTCTCATTTTACTGACTCTGTGCTCATAGAAGAGCCTAAGCAAAACAGGAGCAGTTAATGAGACAAAAATGAGTTTTTAACATTTGTTTTCATTTTACACTGGAGCAAAAGATGTCTGGAAACTTTTAAAATTTTCATGGGAAAGGGGACCAAGTCTACCTCAGAGTAGTTAATAACTTTAATAGGTGGGGAATCACTTGTCTTGCTGGCTCACAGAACTGTCTAATATTGAACAGAGACCTTAACCTGAATTTTCTGTAAAACACTCATCAAATGGCTGTAGTCAGTAGATTTTGTTCTTGACCAGAATTCTTATCTTTGCCTTCAGAAGCCTGATGAAAGAATCTCTGAAGAACACCAATGGTTTTCCGGGGGGGGGAAAAAAAATAAAATCTGTCAATTTCTTTATCAGTTTCATCTAGTTGGGGGGGGGGAGAGAGAGAGAGAGAGAGAGAGAGATTTCCCGTAGGAAACAATGCCAGGGGGAGGTTTTGTTAGGGGCAAAATGTAAGAAATACTATATTAGGTGGGTTTTGTTCACATTTTTAAAGTGCAAGATCTGACCAGTAAAACTCAAGGTTTTAATAGTACTCCACACATCACAACACTGTGACTTTGAAAGATTATTGAAAGCTACTTTACATTCTTTATTTACTCTTCCAATAAAATCTGTAGTTCAGTTGCCCACCAAGACATGTCAGTCAAGCTTTAAAATATGTGCCTGAATCTTTTCATGTAGTTTTCTAGTGATACAACCTCAATGTGGAATTTCTTGTTGTCCATAGCCTCCTCTCCAATTTAGTTTTGCTTTTCTCTACTTCAGCCCTACATTTCTTTCCTACATATTTCCTTGTCCTTAAATACACCTCTATTGCTCTTAAACTGTTTTCCCCAAAGGATAAATTTCAGGTTGTGAACATTTTCTCTTTGTGTGTGAGCTTGTTAGATAACTCCCAGCTTTCATCTCTAAATATGTTTGTTCTTTTACTTTCTGCTTGTTTACTTCATGATTACCTTTTAACTGTGAAAGACTGTCACTCTATACAGTATTCCAGGGGTGTCTTAGCAGTGCTGAAAGCAGATGACTTCAAACACACCTTATCTCACATCCAGTACTGTTCTTTAGATTACTGCTCTCCATGTCATCATTATATGATAAGCCCCAAAGGACCAAATTTGCACTAGCTGGTGCAAATTGGAGATTGAAATGAATATAGCTTTATGAATTACACTAGCTGTAGCACCATCCTTGTGTCATTGCCATTTTGCTGAATAGGGTTAAAAGCCCAATATTCATAACTAATGTAAAATGATATCTAAGCTTATCGCCTCAGTTAATGCAGAATGGTGTCATCAATAATTTTTATCTTCTGACTCTCAGCTAACAGAAAGTGTGCAATATGGAGAATTTAGGCCTTCACATGGTTGTTCATTAAAACCTTTTTTCCTGTGACATTTCCCAGGTGATAGAGACATGTTGATGGGACATGTTGAAATGTTGATTAGTAACTCTGCTGCATAAGGACAGGTGAAGAAACCGCAAATCTTCACTGTTCTGAGAATCAGAAAAGGTAGCAGTCTGAATCAAAAGCCCATTCTGCTCGGTAGGAAGATGACAAAAGAAAGCAGCAAAGAATGTCAGCAGCTTTTATGCCAGAAACAGTCTACAAGTAACTGAATATCCAGAAATGTGAAGCAGAATAAACTATAGAATAAACTATATTTTGTGCTAAGCAAATCTTTCACTCTCTCTATATTGTGACCTTTCAAAGTGCAGAAGCTAAAAGGAGCAACATTTTAGAACATCTATTTTTCTCATTACAACTGCAGCACTATCACAGCATATTGTGGGTGATACAGAAAAGAAATTAATAGCGTGTTTGTACAGCATGGACTTTCACACTCCTGCAGTCAGTCTCTCTCTGGCTCTTTTTCTTGTGCCTGATGAGAAAGAATTTCTTCAATGAATCAGCTATTAAACTTCATAACCATGTAGAAATTGACAACAAAAATGTCAACAACATTTTCTTTGGGTACTCTAAAAACAAAAGGAAAATGCTAAGAAAAATATTCCAAGTTTTCTTTGAATTCTTTGCACAGTTTAACAAAGAAAATTCAAGCCGTGCAGCCAAATGTTTGATACTGAGAAAAATAAAGTGGGAGTGAGCCTAGGTACTGACTGGATTTTGCACCTTATGACTGACAGCTTTCCTATAATATTAATCGCTCAGCTTGTTGCCTCTTCTATTTGAATAAACCACTGGTAATGTTCAGAAAGAAATGTTCAAGTAATACCTTGCAAATGCTCCCATCAAAAGTGTCCAAACCTTTTCAACAGCGAATGTAATGGTTAGGAGTAAACTAAGGTTAGAAACTCATAAACTCCCAAAGCTGTAATTCAATGTTAGAGTCACAATAAACTGAGTTCAGTCAGTGTAGAATAAATATGTTTTTCCTTTCTAGAAGAATTTTTTTTTCTCTCTCTAGGGCTTTTTAACTATTGAAGAACTAAAAGATTCAAAATAGAAATGTTGGAAATGTTGTTATCGTTGTATAAATATGATTGGATCTAAAGATATTATTTAAAAAAAAAAAAAAAAAGTCTGGAAAGCCACCCCCAGGCCACTGAAGCAGTCATATTCTGTATTATTACAACTCAGTATTTTTGGAACTCTCCTGAGTTCTCATAAAAAGTGGAGTATGATGGGCAGTGGATTTTAAGCTTTAGGAGTACAGCTATTAGAACTACTGTATTATGAACAAGATTTACTTTCAAGTTTCTGTAACACTTTGAGACTTTTAGAACTTCTGAATTTCATTAACGGCAGTTGCAGTGTCTGTCTTTCCATTTTGCACAGATTCTTCTGAGATGTGCATGAGTGATTAGGCATCCTGGAATGAAAAAAGAAAATGTGCCCTTCAGAAGAAGGTATGTTGTAGGATCCGTGACTTATGGTTCTGTGGCATGAAGGATGAAGGAATATGAGGAACAGAAATGGCTGAAGTGAAGCTATAAAAGAAATAATGGGCTTGCAGGATATGAATTAGTGTTGAACTCCTGTAATGCTTTACCTCTAAAGAAATCACAATATTCAGAAACCTCTGTACATATATGTTTTCTGAGAAAAAAAAAGGAAGATGAGTGGGACTCGGTTAAAATTACATATTCGTCCAGAAACAAATATCTGAACATCTTTTAAACCTTAAGGTATTCTTAGTTCCAGTATTCTTTCCCCAAAGTATAGGCAATGCTTCACATTTGATTTTGTAGAGTAAATGAGACGGGGATTTTACAGCCTAAAACAAGTTTGCCTAACTGTAGCTATTTTTAATTTAATTTGTAGTTTTAGAAATGGCTATCATCAAGTCAGTGAAAAGTGACTATTTTAAGAAGGTATGAATCATGCTATATGTTTAGCTATCCATCTCTTCAACTTCAGGCAGAGCCAAAATGCTCCCTCCAGTTTGGACCAGATGTCTAACTTTGAGACAAGATAAAGTTAAGTGACATGACTCAAATTTATAAGTGATTTACTCTTGGCAATAAAGGAATTCTGAAATTGAGCTCTGTCCTACAGGCATGAAGGTGTTTCCTAAACATCTTACCATTTGTTCCCCTATCAGGCTAGGTAAGAATGCACAAGAATCTGTATCTCAGGCACTATCTGAAATTTGAGAACTTAACCTGAAGTTAACATCTATGTCATCATAAATGCTGCATATGATTTTTGTATGTGTTTGTGAAGGAGGGGGAGCAGGTGAAGGGGTGTGTGTGTGTGTGTCTTTATTTATTTGTTTTTGTTTGTTTTTAAAGATAGAAAAAAAAGAAAGACCAAATGTAAAAAGATGGAGTGGTACTCCCCAGAACCTGAAGCTTTTCTAGATTTTGCAGCTCCTTAAGGGGAAGAATCTTTAGAAAGGATCTTTTCTTTGAAGTTCCTAACAAAGTGGGATGGAAACCCTCCAAAAGCCTTTGTAGAATAGGCTTCCTGTTATATTTTGCACTACAAAGCTGAGAGAGACCACACACTGTATACCGTAGAGTTCACTGTGATTGCCTCATATATTTTAAGGCTCATGTAACTGTACTGTTCATTATGCATCTGCTATACTTGTAGATAAAAATAAATAAATAAATAAAGGGTATCTTAGGCCAATTTCCTTCATGGGAATATACTTGAGATAAAACACACTCATGCAAGTCCTTTTCTTTTGTGGAGTAGTACATAAACTCCAAGGATTTGTACAAATCTCTAGTGGAGAGAAATTTTCACCATGAATTTGACAAATATAACAAGGACATGTGTTCTAAATAATTAAATGGACCATCCTGTACATTTCTGAGATATGTTATCTTTCTATGTAAAAATGATAATCAAGAAGGCTTTGTTTCTTTTGCTGGCTGTTTTAAATATTTATTTTTCTACATATCAATTACATTTTTTTCTCTCCATTTCTGCCTAAAAGATGGACAAAAAAAAAAAAATCATTACTTTTCTGCAAGAAAGTTCTTGCCTGTACTATGTGCTTAAAATCAACTAGATTATTTTTCCTGAAAGGAAAAATGTTAAGTTTGCATTAAATTAATTAAAAATAAACAAACAAACAAACGAAACACTTTTTTTCAAAGACAGGAGCTTTAATGATGAAGCTCAGAATGTGTTATAACTGCTAAATTAATTTAAAGCAGAAGGAGTTATGCTGCTTCAGGTATAACTGCTGCAGTCTATCCTGCCACGCAGCAACTGACAATTAACTAACCCTTCGTAAAGTGAGGTAAAAGTCTTGATTCCTGTCTTACACTTGAACAGATAAGTCCAAAGATGTGCAGTAATTTTTACAAATTGAGGAAAAGTATTACAATTTGATGGCTCCATGTTTTAATCATTAGAATATCTCTACAAAGGAAATGTTTATAAGCAGTAATATTAGTTCTTCCTCTTGACATTGAAGAGGAAAGAAGGGAGAAGACACAGAACGCAGAGGGAATAGAGGCATTATGTGCATGACAGTGGGTCATGGGTTCAATACTCCCCTGGAGAGAATGGTTCTGTGCAGAGTTAGACAAGGGTCCAAGTGGCTCTTTATGCTCCTGAGCTCAGATGTACCAGAACAGATTAGTTTACCAGCAACACACTTCATTCTCATCCTGTGGTAGCTGAAATTTTTAAGTGACAAAGGAGCCTTCAGCACCATCATTTCTAGTCCAAAGACATTGTCATGAATTTTTCACCATTCTTTGCAAACTACAGGGAAGAGGTGGGGAAATGCTAGGAGTGTTTTGAACAAGCATTGATTCTGAAATGTTCAAGCATGCGTCTGTAACTCTTACTTAGCATTTGAACATTTGTCTTAGAGGTAAACAAGAGGATTCTAAAATATAAAATGTACTTAAAAGATCAATTTAACCCTTTTGTCTCTGCTTAGAAATCCATTTTATGGTGAATGAGCCTACATTCTAATCTAATGTTCAGTGACTTTTACTGTAAAACAAATCTTTATCAAAATCTGTCATGTGATCACCCCAGTAGGTTTGAGCAATAATTGGTTAAAAACCTGTGCAACTCAATCTGTTAGCATTATGTTTTTGGCTTGATTCCTCTTGTTACCAGTACTGTACCCAGTTATCCTCTTCCTCACAGCTAAAGTAAGCGAGACACAACTGTATTAAATCAGCAAAGTAATTAAATATTAAGGCACGCTAATTAAAGGATTTTTTTTCTTTTCTAAAGACTTTGAGCAGTTGCTTTTGCTTTTAAATTATTTGTTTTACTCACTGATTCATAGAATTTTCCTTACGTCCTGCAGAATACATTGTGAATGAGTAGTGTATAGTGAGTATATTTGTTTCAGATGAGTCATCTGCCTTCTTTACCTCATGCTGGCAGAAGGGTGTTCTCTCTTGACTTATACTGTGCTAGGGTTTACTCTTTCCCTTAATTCCTCAGTACAAGAGGATGCACGATAAAAGTGAATCACACCTTATAAGCCATGTCATTCTATGGACAATTGGTTATGCTGGGGTTTTATGTTGCTTCTGCCCTAGTATGGGTAACTATACAGTTTTTCATTTAGTATAGATATATCAGCAAAAAGTCTGCTAGAGTTCATTGGATCTTTCTCATTTCTCTTTTCTCATGGAAAATCTGAGAGTCTAAAAAACCACATAATGTTTTAGTTCCAGGGAAAACCAAATCTCTGTCTTATATTGACAGCATTCATTAGGAGAAAGTCATTAAATCCGTTGTGCTGCAAATGACTTTTCACTGTCTCCTTTCTTAGGGATCTTGGTTGTGATCTTTTCTTTCCTCATTAAAATGATACCATCTACTCTGCTAAGTGTGACCTGTTTCAATCTTGCAAATGTTGCTGGTATTGATTTATTTCTGTCCTGGAGATAATAAGGCTTTTGGATCCAATCCTGTGAGATTGTGAAGGCATCCTGAAAAGTCTGATCTTCAGCTGAAGTTGAGTATGTTCTGCCTGTACAGTTGCTCTCCCAAGTGCTTCTGTCAGTTGCTGCTTTTAGAGATTTTCAGTACTTTTAAGAAGTGCCTTTAGTTTGTTGGTACTTTATTCCTAATTATATGACCAAGCTGTATACCTTTGCTTTTAAAGCACATATATTGGCATCCTGTCAGGCAGCATATTGATATTTATACTTGAATTGTTTGGCTTAATGTATGACTTGGCCTTGGCTCTAGTTATCTAGAAGAAATATTGATTCCTTCTGAACCCCATTTTACTCTACAGTCTTCATCTACTAGCTTGTTAACTGTCCCATATCTTAGATCAACAAATTTGACAGAGTTTGCCGTAGGGGGAAAAGGAGGGTGTTACAATTCCCATGTCCTGAATGTTATGCCTTTAGGGGTTACAGAAGCCTTGGTATTAAGTACTAGCTGCTTCTAAATTGCTGTAAAGAGGTCAGTTCACTGACTTATACTGAGCTGTACTAAGGAGAAAAAAAAAAAAGTGCAAAACTTTGAATTACTTTGGATAATTGTAGTATGTTTCCTCTCATTGTTACTATCAATAATTGAGGATCATACCTCTAATCAAACAAGATGGGATCAAGAACCCCAGCCTGTTCTGTCTAAATCAAAGTTATTTCAGTTTTTATGCTCCATAGTGATACCCTTCCAGCTTTAGTGGTTCCCCCAGTAGGATCTGCCAGGGTATGTGGGATCTGCAAATGGAAGTGGAAGGTGAGAGGTCTGTGTCAGTAAGAATATCTGACCTTTTCAGTGCAAAGGGAAAGGGGAAACAATAAACCAAACACACAGACACATAGACACACAGACCTGACAGACAAACATAATTGAGACAAGGAAAAGAAACAAACCTTCTCAGTCACAGTAAATGATGAGCTATCAAGGAACTGTAAGCAAACTGGGACTTTGTGACCGATGAGGTTGCAGACTTAAGGGTCCAGGATATTGGAACTGAAGAAGGTGTTTGGTGAGACTGATGAAGGAAGTACAGGGGGAGGGAATCGGGGAGAAACAAAGGAGGAACAGACAGAAAGAAATATAAAAAGGTCTGGTCTTGTCTAAAGCATGACTGGTCAGTACACTTGACTGACTGAGCCCTGTGCCCAAGCACCACAATCTGTCCTGTTTTACTAAATCTCTTTTTAACTCTCTGCACAATCTCCCTCTCTATCCTGGGTGTACATGTGCTGAAAGGACTTCAGTGGCTTTAGTCCTGACCCACTGAATAGGAGGAAGAGGATTTGGCTGTCTGTGCTTTTATCAGTCCTGTATCAGTAGGTTCTGTTGAAGGCAGCATCTTGTCTGTGGTCATAAATGTAGCTGGCCTTGTTGGTGTCCCCTGTGTATGTCCATGTGTGTGTCCATGTATGTGTCTCTGGGATACATGCTCAGCCTTGCTACAGGTTGAGCCTGCACACAGAAAAGCAACAGCAGTATCTCTCAGCCTGGGCACAGACCTGAGGTCCCCAGGTGCCCTGAGCTGGGATCCAGCATCCAGACAGGAGGAATCACCATCCCCAGAGCTGCTGGAAGTGACAACACTGATGGCATCCCTTAATAGGACCTTTAGAGGAACAAGGTCCTATAAATGTGTATTTGTTTAGTAATAACTGTTCAACCATTGTTAATGCTGTTGTTGTAACTGCAGAACTTTCTGAATTTGTGAACTTCTTTTGCATGTTTGAATTTAGGGCTACAAAGATGGTGAAGGGCCTATAGGGGAAGACATACGAGGAGCGGCTGAGGTCACTTGGCCTGTTCAGTTGGGAAAAGAGGAGGCTGAGGGGAGATCTCATCGCGGTCTACAGCTTCCTCACACAGGGGAGTGGAGGAGCAGTCACTGATCTATTCTCTTTAGTGACCAGTGATAGGACCTGAGGGAAGGGAGTCAAGCTGTGACAGGGGAGGTTCAGGCTGGACATCAGGAAAAGGTTCTTCAATGAGAGGGTTGTTGCACACTGCAACAGGCTCCCCAGGGAAGTAGTCACAGCACCAAGCCTGTCAGAGTTTAAGAACCGTTTGGACTATGCTTTCAGTCATATGATCTGAATTTTGGGGTAGACCTGTGTGGTGCCAGGAGTTGGACTTGATGATCCTTGTGGGTCCCTTCCAACTCAGGATATTCTATGATTCTAATTTTCTATTTTAGTTTCATTTTAATGTTATGTAAAAATAGAGCCTGAAATCTCAGATGATATACAAGGTTCTATAAATGTACATGCATATTTACTTGTTATAAACAAGTCTGTGAAAGTATATAATACTGTTATAAATGTCATTAGTACAAGATATTGATCACTTTCCATTTCCACTCCTGTGATTTTTGGCAGATCCACCTGCTGACTGAAACAGATTATTGAATGTCAAAGTTGTTGAACCAGTAACACTAAAAAACTGTCAGATGCTTAGCTGTGCTTTGAAAACATATGCTTTACATACTCGTATTCAAGGATGTATAGAGGTCATGATTTTTAACCACATTGTTTTGAATCATCATTGTTTTAATACTTTCTTGGATGTGGCAATTTATTTTTTAATACATTGATCCTAGAAAAGCTTGATGAGCTCTTGGTACTTGCCAGATGACTGTCATTTCAGAGAAGAAGGAAAGAGAATAATAGGCAAATTTTCTCTAAAATTGCCACTTAACAAGAAGATATTGTCTTTGTGTGAAAAGATGTCTGTACAGGAGAGAGTAAGCGTGAAGGTGAGGGACAACTGAAAATCCCTGGCAGTTATTTCTCTGCTGTCTATTATCTGTTTCTATTCTGTCATTTGCTTTGTGAAAGAATTAAATATCAGTTATTATCTTTTAGTTTGTCTTCCTCAATTATAATTTTCTACATGTAATATTAATTACAAAGGCTATTAAAATGAGATGAGTGTATCAAGATCATAGTCTGGCCATCTATGCCCTGTGATGTGTGTACTATAAAGTACATTTCCAGCACAGGAGCAGTGAACAAAGGTTAACCATTTCATTGACCAGCATGAGAACACCAAAACAATATTTTAGTTATATTTATTATACCATTTGTATTTAGAAAAAATAGGTAGTTGCTACTACACTACAGGACGAACAGCTGACACTGAAGCATTCATATCAGTAGAAATGTTCATTTAGGCAAAATGGAATTTACTTGTGAATTAAAAAAAAAAAGACTTGTTTTAGTTTATACATTTTCAAAGGTATATACTCACGCTGGGGATTGGGACAGTCTAGTTTGTGCAAAATAACCACTGAAATTTCTGTATGTAGTTGATACAGAAGAACCAATACATGTTATACATACCTCTGTCTATACATACCTCTATCATCTATGCAGACAGTTTAGGTATCACCAAGGAGAATCAAAGCCAGTTAAATGTCTACTACTTCCATTGTTAATATGGGAAATTTAGAATCATAGAATCATAGAATATCCCGAGTTGGAAGGGACCCATAAGGATCATCAAGTCCAACTCCTGGCACCGCACAGGTCTGCCCAAAAGTTTAGACCATGTGACTAAGTGCACAGTCCAATCTCTCCTTAAATTCAGACAGGCTTGGCGCAGTGACTACTTCACTGGGGAGCCTGTTCCACTGTGCAACCACCCTTTCGGTGAAGAACCTCTTCCTGATGTCCAGCCTAAACTTCCCCTGCCTCAGCTTAACACCATTCCCGCGGGTCCTGTCACTGGTGATAACAGAGAATAGGTCACCTGCCTCTCCACTCCCCCTTGCGAGGAAGTTGTAGATTGCGATGATGTCCCCCCTCAGCCTCCTCTTCTCCAGGCTGAACAGGCCAAGTGACCTCAGCCACTCCTCATATGTCTTCCCCTATAGGCCCTTCACCATCTTTGTCGCCCTCCTCTGGACACTCTCCAATAGTTTAATGTGCTTTTGTACTGTGGTGCCCAGAACTGTACACAGTACTTGAGGTGAGGCTGCACCAGCACAGAGTAGAGCGGGACAATCACTTCCCTCGACCAACTAGCAATTTATAAAAAGTGCTTGATTTTTGTGTCTCATTTACTCACAGAACAATCATGTTGGTCCTGTATAGAGTATCCCATACTGTGGTAAGGAGTACTCTAGTAAAGTGCTTCTCTGGGGTGTAGAAGATGGATATCAAATATCTGTTAGACTGTGTCAAGGAACCAGAGCCCAGGGCTTTCCATTTCTAAGCACCAGTCCTAACTACTGTGTCATTGGATATTAAGAAAAAAATATTCACTGAAAGGGTTGTGAGGTATTGGTACAGGCTGCTCAGGGAAGTAGTTGAGTCACTGTCCCTGGAGGTCTTCAAAAAACATGTAGGTATAGAGCTTAGTGACATGGTTTAATGGTGAACTTGGCAGTGCTAGGTTAAATGTTGGACTAGATGATCTTAGAGGTCTTTTCCAACCTAAATGATTCTATGTTTCTACGATCATAATGAAAAACTAACACATCTAATATGGTTACAGTCCTGACCATGGACTTGGAGAGAATTGTCTGGTTACTTGGGCAAGACCAGGGTCTTCTCTGGCTACACATGAAAGGATCATGGAAAGAAGCTGGCTGCAGAAAGAAAACACTCTCCCCCATTCTGAAAGCATATGGGAAATATCAATTCTGACAGATATAGAACTCTCTAGCTAGCAAAGTTATGTATCTGCAAAGGTGAGCAATTCTGAAGAGCTGGCAGATTGTTTGATGGGATTGCCGAAGTCTCAGGTTAAGTGAGACTTAGGTTTCCTGGGTTCTGTTCTAGTTTCCATCACTTTTTTTTCTTTTTTTTTTTTTTTTTCTCCTTTTTATTTTTTAGTTGCATTTAATAGCTGGTCTTTTTCTGCTTTCAAATATCACAGAATCACAGAATCACCTAGGTTGGAAGAGACCTCCATGATCACCTAGTCCAACCTCTGACCTAACACTAAGAAGTCCTCCACTAACCCATATCACTAAGATAAATATGCAACATTACAGATTTTTGAACATATTTAAATAAAAATATACATTGGCTAAATGCCTTCAAGTGCCATGTCATTGTGATAGTAGTCTGATAGTCTGATATATTTCTGAAAATTGGAAATTATATGTTAGAATTTGATGCAGATAAGGAGTCAGAACATGACAGCAAGGTAGAAAATATATTCTGAATATTAGCTGGGAAGATTAAGCGAGAATACTGGAGAAATGAACGGGAGTGGACAAAATAGTGATTCTTCTAAATGTGAGAAAAATACTTATGGTGGTGACCTCATATGTGGAGTACAAGAATATATTAGTTTCAAAAATTATTAGAGAAACAGCTTCTGAAATACCTCTGAGGTTACAAAGCTGAGAAATATCCTATCTTTATGTTATGATGAAATAGAATGTATAGAGAGGTGTAGAATGTGTAGAGAGGTAAACTAAATAGTTATGCTTATATGCCATGTGTAGTTCTGGGACATGCAGTATTACTACAGTTATGTACTAAGAGCATTGAGTGTATGATTGTGTAATATTAAACTTCCACAACAAGATTTTCATCAGTGAAGAATATGTGTAGTGAGAAGTTTTGTCATAAGGACCAGAAAAGAATGTTTTGTCATCAGGTTGTTCAATAACCTTGATAGCTTATTAGATTTGTAAGTAGAAAGACAAACCTTGTAGAGAGGACTAACTTAAAAATAGCTGTCTGTCAATAAGCCTAAGTAAATATGGTGTTAGTGTGTAGTGACAAAGTTCTTTCTTCCTTTCTTTAAATGGACTGGAAAATGGAAGACTGGCATCATGATTCTGAAAACCAGAATATGAAACAAGTTCATGATTCTATATGCTCAAGTAATGGGATCTTTCCCCAATGCACTCCACAGGTGAGTTTGTGAACTGGTAAAGAGTTATTGGCATAGAAGAGAGACTTTCCCCTGACAAGCTTTAGAAAGAAGCCAGATAACCGAAATGCCTTTCATAGAGCTGAATGAATGAGTTTATCACATTTAGATCACAAACTTTATGCAGTTGAGATACATGCTTAGTGTTTCAGCCCACTTTCAGCCCATAGTTAGGTTAGAATAACCTAACTATTAATTTAGGTTATTCTTTTATGCTAGACAAAGTAATAATAAGAGCATTGACATTTAAAAACAGATGTCAGATCTTACTCTTCTTATTATTCATATTTATTGCTCAAAAATATATATTTTGCTTTTTGAAGGACCTTTATTGAGTAGGGAGCTTAGTGAATCGAGTACAAAAAATGTACCTGTAAAAACAAGGAGGAGTGGGAGTTTTCTGAATAATGATTTTCTTGTATATAAACCAGAAATGAAATATTGCTGGTTGTCCAAAAGAAAGTTTGTACTATGATAGAGATACCAGATGATGAACCTGTTAAAGTATATGTGAAAAAGTCACCAAATTGACTTTCTCTACCACAAAAACTTGATGAAAATGTGCTATAAAAAGTTGAGGCCTAAATGTCACGTTAAAAATTTGGTTTGTAGTTTTTATCTCTCTCTTATTTTGTAGCATAATATTTGATCTTTATTATTCCAACAAACCTAATTTAAAATGATTTTGGTTGAAAAAAGAAATTCAGAGTACTAATTTAATTTTGAATGCATGTTTTCATAAAAGGCAAAGTGATGAGAGGTGAGACATTAGTTCTAAGGGCAAATTCTATTAGAGCAAAAGTAATAACCAAATTCCTATTGACTTCAGAGATACAGAATCAAATACAGTTGACTAAACTAATATTATTTTTTTTTTAAAGCTATTTGTAGATTTAAAACTATCTTTTCTATCTGTAACTGGAAATAAGAATCAGTGACAAGCTGCGTAGAGTATGAGGCATTATTCCATGGAAGGAAGCACTGTCAACACTATCTATGATGAAAGCAACTGTGGTTATATCATTCTTTCCCCACTTTTCTTCCATATAGAGGTCAACTAACACTTTCTCTCTGGAAAAAAGTTTCTGACTCACTTTGTTTATATTGCATGTAAAGCAGGAATATACTGAAAATTTGAGAAATTGACATTGCAAAAATATACTAATGAGAGAGTTTGAGGGAAAAAGACGTGATCTTGTAAATACTGAAAAGATATAGTGTCCTCCATGGTTCAAAAAAGATTGGTTTCTATAGCTGCAGCATAAAGCAAAATGGCCTTTAGTGGAATGGGAAAACAGTTGTATCTGCAAGAATTAATCATTTTAATAAGTTGGAAGGAGCTTGTAAATGCAGATGAATTTCTAGTCTCAGTCAAATACCTACCTTATACAGTTAAGCCTGAACTTTAGCCAGTGGTACCTAGCTCAAGTATTTGTAAATTTTCTTCTCAGTCTGCCAAGCAAAGATACTTGAAAATCTCAAACAATCTCAAAAAGCGGAGTGATTATTTTGAGGTGAGAGACTGCTCTACCTCGAAGCTTTGAAAACAGAGAAAAATATAAACAGTTTTGGGACATTACCAGTATAGCTATAGATTTCTGGAACTGCATGTTCTAGGTTAGCTGGAAGCAAAAGATTTCAAGGCCATTTAAGTTCCTTCTGAGCCCAGCAATTTTCTGTGTACAGAGGTTTGTAGATGGGTTGTATCCCCATATAATAAGGCATATTATATTTTTGTATGATTTAACTAAAAGGAAACCACCAGATATAATGCATGTCAGCACTTATCCTCTGAGATATAGAAATATCTCTTTTTTCCAGCATGTTACTAACTACTCAGGTGAGGAGATAAAAATTGTTAAGTTGTTCAAATACTTCAATTTAATTGACAAGACAGATTACCAGTGAGAGGAAATATCATAAATAAATAGAAATAGAATGGATATGTTTGTTACTTAACCATGTACAGTCATTTCTGTGTGGCACAAAAATGTTTGTAGGACATGTAAGAACAATAGCATTTGGAAGTAAGGCATTTTCAAGAGTATAGAAAATACAGGCTCATCAAAAAAAAAAAAAGAAAAAAAAAGAAAGAAGCGGCAAGTGAGAGAGACTTACTATTGAAAAAAATGACACATTTAAAATGTCAAAAGAACAGTCTGAGAAACTGACAGTAAGTACTAAACCAAGAAATATGATAAAGAGAGAGGAGGTAAGGTGTAGAACTGCTCCATATTTCATGTTTACTGATTGCTTACATGTCAATAAAAGATAGGGTCTAAATTTCACTTTTGGATTCAAGGCAATACTATTTTTCCTCAACCTACAGCTGATCTATAGCACTATGTGGCTCATATGATGTCTTTCAATTACATATATATATATATATATATATTTGATAGGGTTCTTCATTCTTTCCCCATAGTTTCAGACCCTTGATCATTCTTTTCAGAATTTCTTTCATTTACTTCAAGGTAACCATTAAAAGAATGGTAGTGCTACTGCCTTTAGCTGAGTATCTTTCATCCCAAATGACATCAAAATACTTTCCAAACTCTGTTTACAGGGTTGAAATTACAGAAAAGTTAAAGCATCTGGAGTAGAGTATGAGAATTTCCTCAACAGTCTGGGTAAGCAGAAACATTTCATTTCCCTTGCAACCAGATATGCTTTTCTGCTAAATAGGAAAATGGTGAGCAGTTGCTTACAATCAGCTCACCTTTCAGCTAATAGAAAAATTGGACCTGTGTCAGTCTATGTGCAAATGATTGTAGGAAACCTTCCTGGAAGCCTTCTCTACCACCCCAAACCCACCAGGATGAGCAGGATAACTTTGCTAAGGCAATTCTCTTGGCAGAAGTCCTTGAGGCATCAATCTAGTGAGCACTGTGCCCAGACTTGATGCCTGATGCAGATGATGTCCAGGATGACTGAATGACTTGGACTCATTTACACCTTGATAAGCTATTAGGACTTTGATATTGAAGTTAAGATGGAGGATTTAGTTTATGTTTCTGATGCTACGAGACAATTCACAAGAAGAAAGGAAAAGAATAACTCATAAAACACATTAACTGCTGTGTTACAACAACACACCCTATTCCATGAAGAAACTGCCCAAATAAATTCTAACTCTTCCCTCCTATTTTTACAAACATATTTAAGCTATCTGGAAAACAATACAATATGAGCAGACAATATCTGCTGATGACACTAAGACAGTCAGTGTGGTATTGTTCTGGGTCTGGCTGGGATGGAGTTAACTTTCCCTGCAGCAGCGCATACTGTGCTGTGCTCTGCGCTTGTAGCTAGAACAGCATTGGTGTCACACCAGTGTTTTGTCTGCTGCTGAGCAGTGCTGGCACAGCATCAGGACTCCAGCCAACCCCCCGCAACAGAGGTTGGCAAGAGATGAGGAGGGGACATCACTAGGGCAGTTGACCTAAACCAACCAAAGGGATATTCCATACCATATGATGTTATATTGAGCAATTATAGGTGGGAAAAAGGAAGGAGGGGGGGGGGCTCTTGTTATGAAAATGCCTATCTTCCCAAACTACTGCTATGTGTATTGTGGCCCTGCTTCCCAGGACGTGTCTTAACATCACTCATTGATGGGAAGTAGAGAGTAATTTTTCTCTTCTCTCTCTGTGCTCCTGCATGGCCTTTGCTTGCTGCTTTTTTGTTTGTTTGTTTGTTTTCCCTCTTCATTTTCCATTTAATTAAATCTTCCTTATCTCAAACCTTGAGCCCTTTGTGTTGTATTTTTTCCCCCTTTCCCTTTGAGGACAGGGAGCGAGAAAGTGACTGTGGTAGAGTTCGGCTGCCCATCCAAGTAAAACCACCACAGGTATGAATGAGGGATCATTGCATAGTTGTGGAAAGGTTGCATAGGTGGTAAAATGATAGCTACAATGAAATATAAAAAATATAAATAAAAGTAATATGTGCAAAATAATATTAAATTTACTGCTATTGTGTAAATAATTATGGATCTTGAACTAGTTTTTTTCCATAAGAAATAAAATTGTGGTTTATAAAAGCAGTTCTGTGAAAACATAAGCTCAGTCAAAAAAAAAATAAATTGTCACAGTCAAAAAAAAATCAGCAAATTAAATGTTAGGAACAATTAGAAAAGGAAAAGGAAACTAGACAAAACAACCTCTATGCCACTAAATAAATTCATTGAAAGATTGTATCATGAACCTTCTGTTTAAAACAGAAAGGCCATAAGAGAAAGAGGAAAGGTACAGGGAAAGGAAGGACAACTGCAGTTAGAGACGAGGAGTCTTGCGTCTGAAGGAAAGAAAATGGAGACAGATCTCAGTAGCAGCATTTAGCATTTAGAAACAGGAGGGGGTTGAGGAAACCAGCTTCAGCGGCAGTCTCTTGCAGTACAAAGCAAGGAACTCCAGTGAAACTAGCAGGTCATAGACAAATCACAAACTTCTACACAGCTAAGTTCTTTACCACAGGATGCTATTCTATAGAGGACAAATGATTACATGAGTTCAAAAAGAACTAGGAAAATGCATGTAAGGAAAGCTCTGCCAATGATTTTTAAATACCAACAAGCCATCTGTAGCCCAAAGAGCTGCTGAACTTTACATCATAGCAAGTGAAGTTGAGTATTTTGGGGACATACGACCATAGTATTGCATTGTCCATATTTGCTTTTCTAAGTATCTGCTACTAGCAAATATTGGAATAGGTAGACCTTAGATTTAACTCACTGCGGTTCTTATTATATTCTCATGCTCTAGCTATTCCTTCTATCAACTGGATATCGAGGTCTTTCTACAATCGTGATAGTTCCTAAGGACAGCTAAAGCTTTGTTGTCGTGACAACCTGAAATTGACATCAGAAGAAATTAAAGTAGCTTTGTCCTATTTGAGTTTACAAATATATCCAGTTCTTAACCATAAGTCTCTTAACACTGGAAAGCTGAGTCTCAAGAGGTCTAATTCAATTGTAAAAGCTTTTGTACATACTCTTCCTGAATTTCTATAGTGATTAAAACATGCATAGACTGAAATATTTAAGAAGGAAAGAAGGAAGGAAAGAAGGAAGGAAAGAAAAGTAAAGAAGGAAGGGAAGGAAGGAAGGAAGGGAAGGAAGGAAGGAAGGAAGGAAGGAAGGAAGGAAGGAAGGAAGGAAGGAAGGAAGGAAGGAAGGAAAAAGAAAGAGAGAGAAAGAGAGAAAGAGAGAGAAAAAGAAAGAAAGAAAGAAAGAAAGAAAGAAAGAAAGAAAGAAAGAAAGAAAGAAAGAAAGAAAAAGAAAGAAAGAAAGAAAGAAAGAAAGAAAGAAAGAAAGAAAGAAAGAAAGAAAGAAAGAAAGAAAGAAAGAAAGAAGGAAAGAAGAAAGAAAGAAAGAAAGAAAAAGAAAGAAAGAAAGAAAGAAAGAAAGAAAGAAAGAAAGAAAGAAAGAAAGAAAGGAAGGAAGAAAGGAAGGAAGGAAAAGAAAGAGAGAGAAAGAGGAAGGAAGGAAGGAAAGAAAAGAAAGAAAGAAAGGAAGGAAGGAAGGAAGGAAGGAAAGAAAGAAAGAAAGAAAGAAAGAAAGAAAGAAAGAAAGAAAGAAAGAAAGAAAGAAAGAAAGAAAGAAAGAAAAAGAAAGGAAGGAAGGAAGGAAGGAAGAAAGGGAGAAAGGAAGAAAGGAAGAAAGGAAGAAAGGAAGAAAGAAAAAAAGGAAGGAAGGAAGGAAGGAAGGAAGGAAGGAAGGAAGGAAGGAAGGAAGGAAGGAAGGAAGGAAAAGAAAGAATCTACATCTGAAATATTAAAGAGTTTACATGTCAGTACCCAGAATTTTGTATCTCAAGGGTAGTTTACTGGACAGTAAGAGAGGAACAATGAAAATATTATGATACGATGATCTAAACACTAAGAAGGTGAAAAACGATAATCACAGACCAAAAACTGCTTTCTCAGACCAAATCTGCTGTTGGGTAATGTCTATTTTATGGTGCTGTGTCAGTTCATCAAATTCTTCACAAGCAGTTCCACTCTAGTAAAAATTACTAGAACATTCTAATCAGTTAGCACTCATCCCATACCTCTTTTAGCATTCACACACACACACACACACACACACACACATTGGATACACATTTGTAACATTACTATGCATCTTTCAGAATTAAAAATGATTGATAAATATGAAATTATAAATCTTACCCAAGAAGCTAATAGACATATTGTAAACACCTACAAATCCTGTCAAAACTCATTCAGAAAGTTCATATTTTTTGTGTGTTCCTTTGAAATGTATGACCCTGAGTTAACTGCAGCAATAAATAATAAACTACACAACCAACTTCCATCTCTTCAGAATACATTTGCAGATTATATTTTTATTAGGCTCATAAAAATATGCAGTTCAAATGTGGCTAATTATGAATTTAAAATATTTATTTTTACACCAGCAATACCAAAATCATTTATAAGAGAAAAAGAGAAGAAAATTGTCATCAGCTGAGGAAACATAGACAGTATCAATTATTAACTTAGTTCAAAATTTGAACATGGTATTGTATGAGTTGGAACTTCACGATTCTGTTATAACAACTTATAACACCTAGCAACCCAAAAAGGCTGGTGATATATAGGCTTTACTAAGATTCTAGGCTGGACTTAGTCTATTGAATGTTAACCATGATCATCCAAGAGTGTCTGCTTAATTATCACTCTTCTGTACCATTGACTTTGCGACGACTAAAATCACACTATTAGTTTAATTTCATTATTACTTGCTTTAAAGTTAAATAGATGATTCACCTGACTGCAATATTTGCTTATTTGTTTTAAAAGGTGGAATACATGTAGTTATTCATCATAAACAATTATTTTGTTAAGATTAAAAAAAAGGGCAAGGAAAATGTTAATGAGAACATACAAAAATATTTTCTTTTTATCAGATTTCTAATAAAACTAGGGAAGTATTAATACAATATTAATACAGTATCTGAGATATATTGTCATTCATTCGTAAATGTATCAAGCTCTTAAAAGTACATACTTTTCACTCACCAAATGATTCTTAGTCTAGAGACCATTCATTAGCAAGAATTTGGACAGTGAACATCATGTTTTATTTTCCTCTCGCCTAAGTGAATGAACAAGTTTGCTACTTTATATTTCACTTTCTGACAGCATTCACTTTCACTTTCACTTTGAACATGCAGCTTTAACTAGTAAAATCTGTACTTAACATGTAGAACCAAAACTTAAACAAATGAGAATGAAAAGTGAACGAACTTTCTGGTACATCTTTATGTCACTACTTATTTCACAGGGAGCTATATATCTTTTTATAAATGTGTACACGTTAAGGTGCTGGAAGCAGATGGATATGGCCTGAAGGAAGCTTCAGCCCATGGAGAGCCTATTCAGGAGCAGGTTATCCGGCAGGAACTGGAGCCCATGGGAGACCCATGCTGGAACAGGGGAAAAGTGTGAGGAGGAAGGAGCAGCAGAGGCAAACCATTATGAACTGACCACAACTCCCATACCTTGTCCTTCTGTTCTTCTTGGGGCAACAATGAGATAAAAGAATTGGGAATGAAGGAGTGAAGTTGAGCCTGGAGTGAAGGGGGAAGTAGGGAAAAGGTGTTTTAGTTTTGTTTTCTCAAACAAAACTGAAATTAAAGTTGTTTTCTTCCTTTCTATTTTTCTCTTTTTTTCTCTTTTCATTTAATTTTTAGCTGTCCTGTGAAGATAGCTAAGAAGTATGTGAGTGTGTGGGTGCACACTATATCATAACAGGCCTGATTCATCTAAAACACTAAAGTGAGAGTTATGAGTTTTAGCTCTGCAGCTTTTCAAGGAGATTTAATTAAAATGAAATATTACATAGATGCAGAGGAAGGAGCTGGACTTTGTCAACTACACAGTTCTGCACAATCAGCAATTAGATATAGGCATAAGGAACATGTCTATTATTGATTATGTATTCATGTATGATTTTTAACTCAGTAGTAATATAAAAAAATAATTGTCTGAAGTAGCCTGAATGTCATTAACGATGCTACAACAGTAATACAACAGAAAATGAAATATTAAAATTAAATATTTATTTTTGCATTACTAATGTATTCCACTTGCAAATATTGGTGTAAAAGCAGACAAGGCAATGCATCTTATTTATTCAAATGTGCATTGAAAATAAAGCTAGATACTACTATGAAATTTTAGGATGGATTCTTTATTCATAGTATTATGTATCTGATATACAGTGGATGTGAAAAATGTAGAGATTACAAAACATGTACTTTGATTACTATGAAATTCATCCCATGGAGAGCCCATTCAGAAGCAGGTTATCTGGCAGGAACTGGAGCCCATGGGAGTCCCATGCTGGAACAGGGGAAAAGTGTGAGGAGGAAGGAGCAGCAGAGACAAACATTACAAACTGATGCAACCCCCATTCCTCATCCCCATCTGCTGCCTGGGGCAACAAGTTGTTTTAAGCACAGTGAGATGTTACTGTAATATGTCCCATTATACCTTTTAAATTATGTTTCTATAGTATTTTTTGTGATGAAATAAGCCACTGTAAATAGGAAGGAAGCATATCCAACTGTATCTTAATATGGTCCCTACTGACATGCAGGATGACCTCCATTTTAATGACTGTTCCATTCAACAATCATGGAATGGTTGAGTGCAAAGTAGCAGTGCTTTAAATAGTAGCAAAATCTACTAGCAATATTAGCAAAATATAAGGATGAAGTGAAAATTAGGCCAAGGAAACAACTGGTCTGGGACCAGAAAAAAAATGATAGATTTTCCAGTACTTGTATTTTAAGATCTGTTATTTTACTGAATGGTGCCACTTACCTGGGTCAAAATGATGTTTTGGCAACATTCACATCTCAGCATTAGAATCACCAACCTTTGTTCATTATCATAAGCAAGGAATTTAAGTGACTGTGAACAATGCCATGTACACGAAGCGTCCAAATCTGTGATATATTCGTCTGAGGATGCTTTGACTCTGTTTGTCTCACTGTATAAAACAGTGAAGGTCTGGATGTGGCATTTGGAAACACATTCCAAGTTCCTTTAGCTAGCAATTAAAGCAGCTGAGGACTTCTGCATCAAAGAATTCAACAGATCAGAGAAACAGTACTGTGGATACTTTCTCTTATTACTGGCACAAAGTGAAGCTTGTGGTGCCACATCTTCACTGCATTTACTAGTTGTGAAACTAGGTTAAAAATGTTCTAAACTACAGGAGGTATCAAACAAGCATGAAAATATTTATATAAAAAAGAAATCAAACTTGTTAAATGGTACCCTTATTTACCGGATGACCAAGAATTGTAGAACATTGAATTTTTATTCTAAAACATCAAGTTAAATCAGCAATATATACCTTTAAGCAATTAAATTTTTCAGAGAAAATTAGGAGAACATATTAGTGTAAAAAAGTCGGTACTAAGGCTTTTTCTGTGAAGGTATAAATATGCAAAATTTCTTCTCTTGAGGCAAGTGACTGTTTTTACAATATTATGACAGAACTTATAAAATCCCTTTATAAATTGGTGAATCAAATCTGCAGTCTTTTTCTAGGCAGTGTAAATATTTGATGTTCACAGAAATTTTGTTTGATTACGTAACATAGGATTGGGCCACATTTCATTGACTGTTTTGTGCAAAGAGAAGTTAAAGATGTTAAACACTGATGCAAGCCAAAATCACTGAAGACATGACTCTGCGATTGACTGAAGAAATTAATCTATCACAACTTAAATGCAGATCAGGATTTCATGGATTTAATAGTAATGTACAGCAATACACAAACAAGTTCAACCCTAGTTTGCTGATAGATATAATTTATTTTCAAATGTGTTGAATAACATCTTCCATATTATTTACTGAACTTATATATTGTTTTATTACAGAAAGAATGTTTAATAGAGACTTTTTCTGAGCTATCATTAGCAGATTAATTTATTCACAATACAGCACCCAGTTTGTCAATCTTTGCTTTGTTTCTTTGACAAATTATTCAGTTCAAGCAAATCACTGACACCATTCATGCCTGAAATCAGGGCACAAACTACACCTAGAGATCTTAAGAACCATAATAAATCACCATTTTATCTGTATAAATCTCCATTAATGACCAGATATATAGAGATGGCAGGTCATTCATACGGATTAGAATTAAAAATTGAGTCCAGCTAAGGACTCATAAAATCTGCAATCATTATTTAGAGCTTCAGAATTGTTACAGATTATATTATTTAATCTATACATATTTAAATTACAGTACTGCTCTCCAGAACGTAATAGTCAACGTAGATTTAACTTCTTGTACAGTGAGCTCCAATCAGCATTTTTGACTCTTCATTATTTTAATTTATTATTCATTATTTCTTTTATTATAAAGAGAATGGTAAATTAATTGTTTAAAGGTGTACTTGTTTGGAAGTTGTTATACCACTGGAAAGGAGTGACTAAAATTGCTGAAAAGAATATATGTAAGAACTGATGAGAAAATGGAAAGCACTGTAAAGCACAAGACATACACAAGGAACTGGGAAGAAAATCAATGGATCAACTCCTTCTCTGATTTATGCCCTTTACAAACACACAATGCTGGATTTCAATGGTTATAAATCATTGTGTCTCCTCTGGAACCAATGGAACTACATTTAGCCAATCTGAAGCTTTGTCCAACAGCTAGAAAGAGTGTCAACAACTAGTGTACAGAGAAGAATTTGGCCCTGTGAAGGCCTGGGGCATTAAAGAAAGTACTACCTGAAAAAAAACTGTGCTTATTTTTATACCTTTTCATTTATGACCATCAGTGGAAGTAAATGAAAGGCCTGTCTTTTTTCTCCTAGTCACTTAATGTTATCTTATTTGCAAACTCTAGCATAATCACTTAAAGTAAAAATACAATTTAATTGCTTAATACCATTTGCTCACAGACTCTGCATTCTGCTCTGTCAGTAGTCTCTTACTCAGTAGGTACTCGTCAATAAATAATATCATCCTCCTTCTTGAAAACTGTGAGGATTAAAAACAAAAGAGGAAAAAAAAGCTGTTACCACTATGGAATGGCAGTTCAGAGAGCTCTTACCAACAATAAAATGCATTGTTTCTTAAGGTCATTGCTGGTTTGTATCTTTTAAGTTACTTTGAAACACAAGCACCACACTAGAAAGGTTCCTTTTTCTGTATCTCTGTGGCGATAATAGGGGCAATAGAATGCTTCCAGGTTCTGACTGAATAGCATTTTTTTCTTCTGGAGAATTTTGATCGAGTTACAAACTAAAGTGGGAGAGAAGGGTCTCATTTGGAGGATGCCGCCTAGTGGCAGTCCATGTAAAGAACATCGATGCTTCAGCACAGTGGCACTCAAAGGGAACCTGTGATTTTTAGGGCAATTGAAAAACAGGATTCAGAGATTCCTCTAGGAGTTGTATCAACCAGCTGCTAGTTTTATGGCACTAAGATATTTTAGATAGGTACAGAGGAATGTAAGAGAGAATAAGAAGAGTTCATGCCCTCAGAGAAAGATACTGAGCTGATAAGAGGGTTCTTCAAAAACTTTCATCTGCAAATTTCTTGTGTCATTTAGTTTTCTCCTTGTAAAACTCAATCAAATACCAGTGGGTAGATTTTTCTTGTTGTTGTTTTTTTTTTTTTTTTTTTTTTTTTTTTGTTTGTTTGTTTGTTTTTGTTTTGTTTTGTTTTGTTTTGTGAAAATAGCACTGTATGTTCTGGTCCCAGCTTTTAGGAACCAGTGTTTTATCATTTTATCTAGGTAAGATTAAACACCAAATAAATGGACAACATTTATGGGCTCCTCCTTGTATTCAGTATTCTGACAAATGGTCCATCCTGTACTTTGGCTACACTAAGAAGGGAACAGACAGAAAATACATGTTACAAATAGCAAAGTAGTAGTAATGTGTATGTAGCTGGCCAACCCTGACTAGTTATTAAACTAAGATGACAGCAACGTGAGAAATGGCAAAAGTGAAAAACTGTACATAAAGAGAGGTATTACCTTTCAGAAATGCTGAGCAAAGTAGAATTTACTAGGGTAACCACATCATGAATAGCAAATAAGTGTATAAAGTCAGCAAAACTGAGACCCTTGGGGAAAGTGTAAATAGGACTAGCTGGCTAATTTTGGAGTGGATGGGGGTGGTAAAGATGAAGAAACTAGAAGGTGAAAACAGCTGTATAAAGGGTATTAACTCATATGATCGGGGCTGAGTAGGGTACATATGAATCAGCCTGGTGTTTGATCACCACAGTTTGAAGCTGGACACTGGAACCACTTTTTCCTCTGTATCTGTGTCTGACTTACCTTCATGATCAGGAGGGACAACTTACTCTCCTCTTCCTCTCCTTAGCACACTTAACAATGTTTCATTAAAATGATCTTATTTACTTTCTTATGGTGCCATGGCTTAAATACTAGTGAAGGAGAATCCCACTCCCTCCAACATTCTCATCCTGCCTTTACTTTGGGAAGGGTTTACAACTTTCACGCAAGAGCAGTAATTCAAACCTTTTAAAGCAGAGAAAACTAACTGTTGGGTTACAGGGTTTCTCTTCAAAAGCCTCTGCATACTTCAGGGTGAAAATGGCAGGGATCAATGAATTGTATACTTCTTTTAAAGGCCTTTTTAATAATTTTAAAATCGTGATAGAAGTATTTGAAATACATTGTATTGTCCTGTCTTGTCTTCTCACGTAGACTATGTTTATATCTGTTTTCAGTAAGAGTATTCTTGATTTTCAGCACTAGGAGAGGATTAAACTCACCTTTTTTGCTCTTGCACTTAAAATCTTACAGTTCAAGCAAAGGAAGGAAACAGAAAATTATGGGGGAAAAGTAAAGCAAACTTTGTTTTTAAAACAGTAGCAAAGGGAATATAAGTGTTTAGCTTGGAATATGTAAGGGCGATAGTCGAAGGCTATTTTCTAACCTGCCATTTTAAAATATGTTTGTTCCCACTCTGACATACTGTAGCATGTTAAAAAAAAAAAAGTTGGGTATATTTTTATATTTTTGATTAATAGCTTGCATATTATGCCTTCTTTAGTTAACAGTTTTGAGATTTTTTTTCTATATTAATGAGCTTTAGCCCATCAAAAAGGTTTTCCTGATATTAGAATCACAGAATCATAGAATTATTAAGGTTGGAAAAGACCTCCAAGATCATCTAGTCATCATCCTGTTCTTTTTGCTCCCCCCCCCAAGTATTACGCACTAAATCATGTACCACGTCCAACCTTTCCTTAAATACCCCCAGGGGAAGTAACTCCACCACCTCCCTTCTCTAACTCTGCGTCATAATAAACACCAATGTCATACCAATCCCTAGGGGATTCTGAGATGCACATACCCTAAACATCCTCCAACAAAGGTTTAAAGAATTTCTGCTTAGTACTTATATTTGAGCTTTGTTCTCCATGTAAAATATTTATCTCTGCACTACTCTGTATGGTTGTACATCAACTGATAGCCATCAGGGTTAGTTTTTCAGTAGAAATGGTATTAGCTCTGATTAAAAGAAGCAGTACCCAAAAGAAGCAATTATCGTCAAAGCTGAGATTCAAATACACTTTGTATAACTATTTGTAATACCGCTATATTCATGTTTTCTTAATACAGGTCTCCATTACCTTATCAAATGATAATAAACTCAAAAGCTATAAAAAAAGTATGGCATCTTGTTGCACATCAGAAAACAACAGATTAATTTATATTTATATTTCTAACAGTGTTGGGCATATTTAATGTCAGAAGTTACATATAACATGTTTATTCACATCTGCTGTTCTTAACATTTCTTGGTATACCAACATAAAATCAAAGACTGATTTAAGAATACGACATTTGCTCACCAGGTTCACATATGGAGGCATGGCCAAAAATCACAAGTGTCTGATGGTAGACTAAGTATGCACAGCCTTCAAGAATGACCTTGACATGCCAGAACAGTTATTGGGACATGGGATTAGGTTCATTTTATGACTTGGAGTTGAAAAGATTTCAAAGGTGCTCTAATTCAAACACCTGCTGAAGGCAGGCCTAACTTTGAAGCTAGATCAGGCTGCTCAGGGCATGTCTTTCTGAGTTTAGAAAATGTCCAGTGATGGAGATTCTATAATATTCATGGGCACCTTTTTTCCAATGTTCCTACTGTTTCTAATGATTAACATTTTTAATCTTTAATATCTTGTAAAGAACTTTGTTGCTGCAGCTTGTGACTGTTTTTCTCATCCTTTGACGTTGCACCTGTAAGAGTCTTGTTTCACCTTCTTTATAGAACCTCTTAGGGAGTTAAAGACAGTAGTAAAACTCTCTTTTCACCTTCTGTTCTCCAAATGGACAAACCCACTTTCCTCTGCTTTTTTTTTTTTTTTTTTTTGTGTGTGTGTGTGTGTGTGTTTTGGCTTTTGAGAGACACCACTTTTAACAAGTGGCCAGATAGACTTAGGACTGTGACTTCTATTCACAGGTCAGATTTTCAGTCACCTTGCATACTGCTGATTCATTCTGTATTTTCCTAATTCAGCTTCAAGGATGCCATTGAATTTCAGGTACTCTACCCTGACCCAAACATCCAGTCATCATGAAAGGCTCTCATGCTGGCCTGGAACAACTTTACCCTTGGCACGTTTGTGATGACTGTTCCCTGTCACCTTCGTGTTCTTTATGCGTCTGGACATGCCTTCCAGGAGGAGTCACTTCATAAATTTCCCTGGGATGAAAGTGAGGATGACCAGCCTGCATTTCACCAGGCCTTCCTTCTTGCCCTTCTGAAGATGGTAATATTTGCCTTTTCCCAGTCATCAGGAACATTCTCATCAGGGGCCTTCCCCTATTACTATCGCTCTTCAAAGATGATAGAGAGTGGCACTGCAATGACGTCAGCTCTCCTGGGTATTAATCATCTTCTTTCCTCTTTCCTTTTTCCTCTTTCCCTTCCTTTCCTCATTACATTTCTCCTTCCTTTCCCCCTTCTACCTCCTCTCCCTTCTCTGCAGACTCTTCTAAAACAGTCAGTCAATCAGTTTTATACTTAAAAAGATGGAAAGAAGCCACAGAATTTGAAAAGCAAGTTGCTAAAATATAGATTTTTCTGTTATCACCAACAAATGTTAGATAAAGTTTTCACAACTGACCTCTTAACTGTGTACAATACAGATGGAAAACTCAAAGGTCAGCATCTTCGAAGATAAAGGCATTTGTTCATTAGTAGAAGATATCTTTGCAATTTATGCTATCATTTATTGTACCACTATTTCACTAAACAGATGTTCATTTTTATGCTTATCTTTGAAGAACATAGAAACTATTCTTTCAAAAACGTTGACCACTGATATAATGATTCACTTCTATCCAAAAATGGGTGCACTATAATGAGCTGCAGAACCAAGACATGCAGTAGACCTGTTTAATTGGATCTCATCTTGATAAATTGGCATACAATGCTAGTGACAGTAACAGTTTCATGCTGTACCAATTCTTCTGTACTTTATTGAATTTGTCTAAAACAAACAAACAAACAAAAACATAAAAAGGTTGTTAAATGATTCAAGGACAATGGTAAGCAAGATTCAAAAATAATCTGCAATGAGTTGTGTGTTGTTATCCGCATATGAAATATCTCAATAGATTTCAATTAAAAATGTTTAAAAAGCAGATTTTCTATTATGTATGTTATGTATTCAAGTGTCTGGGCTTTTCAACTCATCTTGTAAATTAATAAACTAACATGAGAAAGTCAGTCCTGGCTGTATTGATGTGAATTGAAAAAAATCTCTTGGCTTCATTATCCATAATTACACTTTAAATATATCCTAGTATAAGAAATCAGCTGCCCATAAGGCTTAAAAAAAAAAAAAATAGGGCAAAACACCCAGGGCAGAGATTCCAAACTCCATGTTCTTAAGGTCATACTTGATATTTTCCATGAGCTGGCAAACATAGAGTTCCTTTTTTGTGGGGGATATATTTTCATCAATGAGGTTATAATTCTCTCACTAAAAAACAGTTCAATTTTTGGACAATGCAGTATTTCATTTTTGGAAAAGAGAAAGCAAACATTACTGTGTCCCAAGAGAAAAATCACAGTTCATAGTTAAGCTCTCAAAAAATCCTCTGAATATTGAAAATTCTGAGCTTTTTCTCAATGAGATGTAAATAAGTTAGAGGAAGAAATATCCTGCACAGTTTTTTGTCTTTGAGAAATTTGTAAATATAAATGCTTTTGTAAAGTTAGCCTTAAGCTGAAAGTAGACGGTTTATGGCTAGATCAGTGTAGAGACATTGAAGAGTTACGGGATTCCCAAGTGGATGTGACTGGAGGACGTATGCTCACAGACAACCTACCTGTACTCTCTGAAGGATGACAAATCCAGGCTATGGGAAATCAGGTGCTCTGGACTGAATTTCTAGATTACAGAACAGGAAAGCCAATACTTTACTCAGACGTGAGCTGTATGACATGATTCTCTCTCCCTTTGATGACTCTCATGAGTCTGATAGAACAGGTAGCTGACAAAGAAGAGTATAGGGTTGGTTGTCTGGGTTGTCCCGTTTGACTGGTGGCTAGCAAATGTGACACCCATCTACAAAAAGGGCTGGAAGAAGGATCCAGGAAACTACAGGCCTCTCAGTTTGACCTCAGTGACAGGGAAACTCATGGAGCAGATTAGTTTGCATGCCATCATGTAGCACTTACAGGACAACCAGGTGATCAGGCCCTGTCAGCAGGGGTTTATCAAAGGCAATCCTACTTGATAAACCTGATATACTTCTACGGCAAGGTGACATGTCCAGTGGACATGGAAAAAGCAAAGGATGTGGTCAGTAAGGCTTTTGACAACATTTCCCACAGCATTGTCCTGAAGAAGTTGGCTGCTCAAGATGATCTGGATGAAGGGACCAAGTGCACCTTCAGTAAGTTTGCAGATGACACCAAGTTAGGAGTGAGTATTGATCTGCTCAAGGGTAGAAGGGTTCTGCAGAGGGTTCTGGATAGGCTGGACCGATGGGCTGAGGCCAACTGCATGAAGTTCAACAAGGCTAAGTGCAGGGTCCTGCACTTGGCGCACAACAACCCCATGCAATGCTACAGGCTGGGGAAAGAGTGGCCAGAAACCTGCCAGTTGGAAAGGGACCTGGGAGTACTGGTTGATAGTCGGCTGAATATGAGCCAGCAGTGTGCTCAAGTGTCCAAGAAAGCCAATAGCATCCTCACTTGTATCAGGAACAGTGCAGCCAGCAGGACTAGGGAAGTGATTGTCCCTGTGTACTCAGCTCTGGTGTGGCCACACCTCGAGTACTGTGGTCAGTGTTGGTACCCTCCCTACAAGAAGGACATCGAGGCCCTGGAGTATGTCCAAAGAGCAACGAAGCTGATGAAGGGTCTAGAAAACAAGTGCTACAAGGATCTGAGGGAGTTGGTGTTGTTTAGCTTAGAGAAAAGGAGTCTCAGGGGAGACCTTATCGTCCTCTTCAGTTACCTTACAGGAGGCTCTATTGAGGTGGGGATTGGGCTCTTCTCCCATGCACCAAGTAATAAGACAAGGAGAAATGGCCTCAAGTTGCATTATGGGAGGTTTTGGTTGGATATTAGAAGAAATTTCTTTACTAACATGGTTGTGCAGCATTGTAATAGGCTGCCCAAGGAAGTGGTTGATTCACGATCCCTGGAGGTTTTCAAGAAAAGTGTAAATGTAGAACTCAGTAGCACAGTTTAATGATGGACTTTAGTACTAGGTTAAATGTTGGACTAGATGATCTTAAATGTCTTTTACAACCTGAATGATCCTATGATTCTACGATATCTGATGTGCTTACGGGCAAGGTCTAGTAAGCCCAGATTTATTTCTTTGTAATGCCGCCTCTGTTGAGTGTAACGAACAATTACATACATGAAACTGAAAAAACTGAAAATGCAAGTGAGTTATTTCTGCTTTAGCTATGTCAATTTGTCATCCTCTTGAATTTCTGAGAATGAATCAGGCTCTGGCTTCAGCTTCAGTTGTGTCCTCTGCAATGGAAAATCAGTGAAGTTTGACAGCTCAGGGAAATGCTGCATGTGCCAGCAGCAATGTTAAAACAAGCAAGTATACACTCAACCTTTCTGACTTCTTTCTGTTAGCAAAGTGCCATCTTAATAACCAGATATTTTTCTGCTTCATAGTGTCCCTCTAATGTATCATATATCAGATGTATCATATATATCACATATCATATTGTATCAGGAATTATATATATTATAGCTTCATCAAATCATTATCAGAATAAGTTGGTATTTTTGTGTACACATTGATGCATTGATGACATCAATACTTGCAACATCTTGCTTTGAATAGACTACACTTTTTGCAAAATAGTGTCCAGTTCATTCAACAAAACTAACCGAATTATACCCATCTCTATCTAGAAAAGCAGTAGGCAGGGTAATACTTTACACTGAGAACAGGAAACTTAGTGGTGATGTTAATACTAATTCTGATTCTTAGGATATTTGTACAAGGTAAGAAAATACAATGAATATGATAAAAATAGAACAAAATGATGTTTGAAGCCATTGGTAGCCTGCCACTGAGTTTGGTGCAGCCAGGATGTCACTGTGATGTTCTAGAACTTTTCAAAAAGTAAACAAAGTAAATTGCAGGAACTAGTCCCTCTCAAGAATGAACAGCTAATCAGTTGTCCTTTAGATTAGAACAGATATGGCTGACATACATGTATTTTAAACCCAATATTTACATCAGGAATCACACTTATTTAGAAAAGCCAAAGAGTTCCAATGGCATTTTATGCACTACTACTACTACTACTACTACTACTACTACTACTACTACTACTACTAAATTTACCCCTAGGGACCTCATCATCGTCATAATTATCATCTATATATATTATGTATATATTATCTATTGTATTTTTAATTTTAGTTGTTTTTTTTTTTTTGGGGGGGGGGGTGGGTGGGGTGGGTCTTAAGCCAAACCCTGGTTCAGTCTCACATTTTCACTTTTAGCTTCTACTATAAAGATTTCATCCCATTTGCTTCAGGCTTGCTGGGAGTAACAGTGAGATAAACTACAGGCTTGTGTGTTTGTGGCTGTTTTATCACCACTAACATGCTTCTCATGCTTCTGTAATCTACAACAGGCTTCTCTCACCTAACATGTCCGAAGTGCTGTGAACACAGTAAGGGATAGGCTAGTGCCTCCTGTTCTGGTTGTATAGTATTACTCAGATGATGGAAATTCTTTTTGAAATGATATCTACTGATGTGTAGAAGATGAAAACAGGCACAAGTCTCTGGGGCCTGATGACATGCATCCCAGAGTCCTCAGGGAACTGGCTGATGTAGTTGCCAAGACTCTTTCCACAATATTTTAAAAGTTCTGGCGGTCAAGTGAAATGCATGGTGACTGGAAAAAGGATAACACCATTCCCATTTTTAAAAAGGGTAGAAAGGAGGACCTGGGGAACTATGGATTGGTGAGCCTCACCTCTGTGCCTGGGAAGATCATGGAAAAGATCCTCCTGGAAGCAATGTCAAGGCACATGCAGGACAAGGAGGTCATCCAAAACAGCCATCACAGCTTCACCAAAGGCAAATTGTGCCTGACCAATCTGGTGGCCTTCTATGACAGAGTGCATCAGTTAACAGGGGAAGACTGACCAATTTGACATGATCCCACACAACATCCTTATGTTCAAATTGGAGACATATGGATTTGAAGGGTGGACCATTCAGTGGATACAGAATTGTCTGACTGGATGCACCCAAAAAGTTGTGGCAAATGGCTCTATATCCAAGTGGAGGCCGGTGATAGGTGGTGTTCCTCAGGTGTCTGTCTTGAGAACGGTGTTGTTTAATATTTTATCAATGATATAAACAGTGGGATAAAGTGCACCCTCAACAAGTTTGCAGATGAAAGCAAGCTCAGTGAAGCAATTGATACAACAAAAGGAAGGGATACCATCCAAAAGGACCTGGACAAACTTGAGAGTGCAAGGTACTGCACCTGGGTCAGGATAATCTCAGATGTGAGTACAGACTGGGAAAACTCATTGAGAGCAGCCCTGCAGAGAAAGACATGGGGGTTCTGGTGGATGGAAAACATGACATGAGTCAGTAGTCAATGTGTACTTGCTCCCAGAAGACCAACTAGATCCTGGGCGGCGTCAACAGAAGCATGGCCAGCAGGTCAAGAGACTTATAAAAAAGATGGAGAGTGAATGTTTAAATGGGCAAATAATTATAAGAAAAGGGAAAATGGTTTCAATCTAAAAGAGGTAAGATTTAGATTAGATGTTAGAAAGAAATTCTTCACTCAGAAGGTGGTGAGGCACTGGAACAGGTTGCCCAGAGAAGCTGTGGATGTCCCATCCCTGAAGGTGTTCAAGGCCAAGCTGGATGGGGCTTTGAGCAACATGATCTAGTGAGAGATGTCCCTGCCCATGGCAGGGGGGTTGGAGCTGGGTGACCTTTAAGGTCGCTTCCAACCCAAACCATTCTATGATTCTATGATACTCTATAGCTGATGTAAAACTAAAGTGTAAACAGTTTTAATCCCAAAGGACCTAATGTTTACAAGTATCTTAAGTGTGGGAGACAGAAGGATTTGGCCAACTTCTTTTCAGTGGTTTGTGGGGACAGGACAAGGGGCAATGGCCACAAAATGTATCACAGAAAGTTCCTCACCAACATGCGAAAGAACTTCTTCACAGTAAGGGTAACGGAGCACTGGAACAGGCTTCCCAGGGAGGTTGTGGAGTCTCCTTCTCTGGAGATATTCAGGCCCAACTGGACGCCTACCTGGGTAACCTGCACTAGGGAACCTGCTTTGGCAGGGTGGTTGGACCCAATGATCTTTTGAGGTCCCTTCCAGCCCCTACAATTCTGTGATTCTGTGATTCTTTCTAAAAAGCCCCTTTTACAGAGAATTCTGATATGGGATACAGTCCTTTGTGGTATCAGCATATATTGCAGAACAGAGCTTCATGCATTTTGCAAGCTCAGTTAAGATCTATTTTATTATCAGCATATTATTCTGCTGATTCTGCAAGTTATTCCACAAAGGGAAACTATCATGCTCCCGCAAAGCCAAAGGCTACTTCTTAGGACACAAGTCTACCTCTATGGGATAACCATCAGAATGAAGGCTTTAGACCTTATTCCTGTATAAATTGGCACCTACTCAGCAGGATTCTCTGTACAGAGTGAATCTGTAACTTTTTCTGTCTCATTTCTCTCTGATCATAAGATGAATATATTCTTACACAGCAACAATGTAAGCTTTGTCTGCTCCTTTGAGGAAGAAAATAAAGAAAGACCTCATAAAAAATAAAAGGGAATCCTTTACCTTATGGAAATTTTTAAGATAATATTATCTCCTTTAAAAGACCACATACAACTCTCTCTTTCATATTTAAATGCATTTCATTTCTGTCAGATATAAAATTCTGATGTCATAAATTCAGTATAATGCTTAAAAGGTAATATTTTTTCATGCATTTGAGTTTCTTGTTTTGATTTGTTTCTAAAATCAGTTACTAATATTTTTACAATATAAAACTGAAATGAACTTTAAATTGAAGATTAGACTTAGGAAACTAAAATTAGAAACATAATAGCAGATTTCTCTAATCTGTCCAGACTTATTTACACACGAACATACTTTTTACTTTACTTTTTCTGAGATGGGAATAGGCATTATAAATTCAACAGCTTTTAAGAAATTTAGAGAACTAGGATTTCAGGATATATTTTTAGACCTAATGCAAGACTCTAGAAGTATATGTGTGCATTCTATTAAATCTTTGAGTACACAGTGTTTCAGTCAAGGATTCACACTTCTCTTTTCTTCATCTTTCAGTAATGGTTGCTATTTCCCTTTCTCTGGATAACTCAATAGGATAAGTTGCTTTAATTAGCTGACATTAAAATATTAAATTAAACATTTGAGAGTTAGTGTATTTCACAGAATGAAATGAAATGCCCTTCTGTTTATTTTGGTTGTTATTATGGAATTTTATCAATAAAGTTTCTCATTGTATCTTAATATGCACTAATGCATCATGTCACAAACTTCAGCGTACACAAAATCACAGGGCTGTAAACTAAAGATTGTATAATGAAAATTTATCTTCACTGTGAAAAAAAGTATTAGTATTTCATCACTACAAGAATGACTCCAACATTCCTAACTTCATCATACTTATCACAAAAACTGCAATTACGCAATTCTCATTAACAGAACAAAAAGTAATTTCTACAGCTAAATAATATTTTAAGATCCTTGCAAATGGAGAATATTGAGGTACCTGTCCTATAGAGGAACGACTGTCCATTTTCCTATATTCACATTTGACAAAATGAAAAATATCCTGTAATTTTAAAACTTTTTAGCAAATGAATAGTAATATCTAGTGATTCATGTCTGCAATATTAAATAATGTCTCACCTAACACCTACTTTTCTGTATTATGCATTGTATGATCTGGATAATTAAGTAGAAATGTATTTATTCTCATTTCCCATTAATTTGTGGACAAAATTATGTCTTCTAAATTTAGCAGTAGAGTTATCATCCACAAATAATGACACTGTCAATGTTTAAATCACTTGGCTGTAGTACACTTTTTATACTTTCATTGTTCTAGTGTTGCTTCATTACTGCCTTGAAAATCATCAAGCAAAGAATGGACAATTACACTTCCAAGTGGGTAGTAATTAAGAAGCTTGGAAACATTTTGGTATTTGCATATATTTAAGGCATGAATGGAGAAAATGATGTCTTTTCAGGTAAGTGTCAGTCTAAAAAGATGTCCATTTTAACTAGGAGCTTATATATTGTTGGCAATGTAGAATACTCTTGTCCTGTCACAATATACCACTTCAACAATGGGCAAATCTTGGAATACAAGATCACTATTAAGTGATAGTTGTGAATGTCTATGGGTGACACTACAGAATGCCGTTCCTTCTTTTTTGGCACCTGTTTATTTTTTATTTTATTTTTTTCATATTTTGGTGTTTTTTAGAAATACAAAATGTTCCAGTAATTTTGTTCTCAGAGGCTATGCTAGAATTATTTAAACAGTCCTATCCATTCATATGCTGTCTTACATCTGACATTCCATTATAAGTAGCTGAGAAACTTCTACTCCATAAACTACAGTTCATGATATTTATTTCTATTGGTACTGAGGCACGTAAAATAATTTCTCTACTTGTTCTAAGAAGTTCCTTCTCCTTTAACAACCCTGCCATTACAGACACTGTCAGGGACACAATCTATACAGGATGCAATCAACCAATTAAAAACACACAAATGACACAGATATAACCTTTGATCATGATCTTTTGCCTGCTTCCCATCCTGCGTTTATTGCATCAAAGAGCTATAGTCACATATCTTTTTTAGTTTCTCATCATTACAGTGTAAAAATAATCTCTGAATAATGGAGTGATCATAAAAATGAACTTGGATCAAGTTCTTTAAGACAGTTTAGAGCTGTTTTCAAAATATAGTTCAAAGTTGTATGTTTATTTCAGTAATGGTTAAAATATTTTCTAAGTGAAATTTCAGACACATTTTATGTATCTCTATACATGTATAAGGATGTGTATTGAGATACATGATATATATATACATATACATTTTACTTATAAAAACATTTTATTGAAGTTGAATGTACAGAACTTGGTCAAGAAAATGGCAAGTGAGAAATTAGATCCTTCAGCAAAGAGAGTACAGATTCAAGTGAGAAGATTTTCAGTTTCTGTATCAGTCATTCCCTGTTCTTTTTTTGACTGATCAGTTTTCATACAGAAGTCTCAGTCTATGATCTGATGAATTATGGGGAATTTAACGTTGTATTAATTTCAGATCTCTTCTGAAATTCTTGTTAAATCGTATTACTAAGCCCAGTACTGCCCAGTACAGTCCACCTTCCATACATTCATAGGATTAAAAATTGCACCTGTTGCACAATATAATGAAAATCTGTAAGAACTTCAGTTGTCATTCATGTATGTATCACTGAGTCTGGATTTCTGGAGAGATGTGATAAGACCTTTTCAGTCTGTGTTTGAAGAAGTTGATGCAATATTATTATTTAAAGACCGATGCTTAAGGTGTATTTAACAAATCTTTCCAATAAAGCATATTAGTATTCATAAATGCCAAGCTTTTATTGTTCACATTAATGTACCTTTCCAGCTGGAGATTAGTATCCTAATTACTGTATTCTACTTTCTTATCTGGATTTACAGCATGAAATCAGGTGTCTAGTACAATATCAGATTTTAACAGACAAAATCTTGACCAAAAAGCTACATACGTGTTTTTTGTTTCAGATAGGTAATGCAGAACAGTTTTAGGACTACATGGAAAGTGTTCTGTTTTATTTTTGAATGTTATAATTAGCTTTTGTCTAAACATAATATTTTTATTATAAAATCAGTGGCATTATGAAATGAAATAATCTAAACTTGAACATTCCTGCCCTCAGTTAATGAGTCTTTCACACAGATTATCGTGTTTAATTTAGAAAGCGTGGTTTGAAGTTGATTTTTTGTTCTCCTAAATTTTACAAGCTTTTTCAAATTTAACAGAAAGAATCTGTTTCACTCATCTCAAACCCCCAACATGTGATGTGGCAAAACCTAATAACAATTAAGAATTAAACGTTGTTATTTCTTTTTATTTGCATAACTGCTAAAAGGCATAAAAATATTGTTTCCAGGTAAGTCGGCAGTATACTGGGATGTTCAGTATAAGCAGGTAGGATTATTGATTGAAATAGAAACAAAAATAAAACAAAATAAAACTTTTTCTGCAGGCCATGAAGTGTAAGTAGATTTTCTGAGTCACCAGTTCAGTAACAGTTTACAGTAATCTTTATTCCTCTGCCACTTCTTCCCTAAATATTTCTATCCACTTTTTTGCTCATCCTGTGGGGTTTGGTAAAAACCTTGCGTTGGTGTGCTCCCTTGTCACCAGGGACTGTGCAGGTCCAGGTAATCTTTACTGGTATAGGATGTAGGATGACACCAATTTCACCACAACTATGACATTACTTCAGTCACTCAGGTTGGGTTTGGCTTCTGGTTTGGCTTTTGGTTAATGACACCAAATCCCATTAGTATTTTTTTGGATTATTGAAATACTGATTCTGGGGGGAAAAAAAAAAAAAAAATGCCGTTTGTTTGCAAATATTTTCCATTCATTTTTTGCTATACCAAAATGCTTATAAAACTGCAGTATCTATAGAAAGCCTATGATTAAGGGACAAATCAACAGTAATTTCTCGAGAAGCTGAAACCTTTAATCTTCAAATGGCTACTTCTAGAGTCTTGCCAAGATAGGAAAGGATAAAGCTAAAAATATAATTACAGGAAAAAGCAATCTTAGGGCTGTTTTACTGCTAATAGACAAGATGCTGTTAAGCTGTATTACCAGACAGAAGATGTGGCAGCTTGGGGATCTGCTGGTTTAACAAATTAGGAAAATTGCTTATATGAAAGAACAAGATTAAAGAATGTTAGCATTAATTGTGAATCCAAGTCTCAAACTAGAGTCCTGAATGGTCTATATGAATAAATAAATAAATAAAAATTACCTGAGGCACCTCTTATTCCACAGTCTGATGACCTATTGCTTGGCAGCTGCTAGGAACATCTGAGTGATGAGACAGTATTCTGTACCCCAAATATATAGACTCACAAACTAGCCCTAAGAAATTTTGAGGGGTTCATTGGAGTAGGTGATGCATATCTTTTAACATAGAAATGAATAATCATGTGTGGGAATTGTATGCCTGGTGTGGAAAAAAAAAAAAAAAAAGTGTAGCAAATAAACCCTTAGTTATTGTTTAGAAAAAATCTCATAGAGCAAGACTGATTTGATATATTTATTTCCTAAATAGAGCTTAGATATATCAGAGAGAATGAAAGTAAAAAAGTATGTTGAATCAGAGGAAGTTTCATATGACTTCATGAAGGTACTGCCCTTGCTTGTAAATTACTGTCCCTCATCTGAATCACAGTAACCCCTCCTATGCACATCATAGATTGTAAATGTGAAGCAAAATGGACTTGTTTAAAACCCTGTTGTTTCCTTCCTGTGACAGCGCAGATACAAGATCTCGTACTGTGGCCCAGCTAAGGGCAAGCTTCTTACTAGTAAAAGAACTGTAACCTCTTAAGGACACCTTAACCTGATCAAATCTTACCTCGTGACCACACCTACTTGCTCAAAACTTTGGCAATTTGAGCTTTGAAAGTTCCCTTGGGAACTGTCTTTTTTTCTTAGGAAAACTTACAATAGGGAGCACTGTGAGTAAATGTCTTTCAATGACAGGAAAATGTATTCACATAAAGGCAAGATTTAACAATATCAAGAAGCAGTTTCGATAAGGAACCTTAACAAAATTGCTTTAAAACATTCACATCTGTAATGATTAGTATAGTGAGACCCCTAGACAGGATCAATTTGGAAAATGGAGAACAAACTAAAAAAAAAAAAAAAAAGCATTGATTTGAATAGAATAAAATGAAAATGTGGGATAAAGGAAAGGCAAAGACAGGGAAAATACTAATTCTCAAAGTAATGTCTTGTGAAACTAGAATACCTTTCAAAAATATTTGACACTAACTTGATGAATATTTTGCAAGTCATAACAGCAGTGACAAAATTACATTTGATTTTAATATGAATGAACTGCATTCATTACCAATATCTGGAATCTTGCTTAAAAATACAGCTCATGAGATTACAGTGTTTCAGTTCTGCTTTAGTCTGATCAGGGACCATGCGTGGAAACTTTAATTCCTTTAAAAATGCATCCATTATTATTGATAGAGGGAATTTCAGAAGCCAGGTTCGATAAATCTTGCATGCTAAGATGATAAAATAATGAAGTGTTTGAATATGAAGACATTCAAACCTATTTTACCTTTTTATAGTTTTAGCTATCATAATGATATGCATATACCTTACCTGACTTTTGCTATGATTTTATAAAGAAAATACACTACAAAACAACAACAAAAATTAGACAGTTTTAGACATTGCTCAAGAAAAAATATGTGATGCAGCTAATTTTTTTTTACTGTTCCTTTTTGTGACTAATGAAGACCATGATGTTTCAAAGATATCTGTTCAATTAAAATCCTTTAGTCATATAAAATAATGGTCACAACTATACTCTGATCTCATCACTTGTTGAAATATTAAGAAATAACTTAGAAAAGGAGAAACAGTTCTCTTAAAAAAAAATCTGTATGTTATACTTCTTATTTTTTAATATTTCACAAGTTCTATTCATAATTCATCTTGCCCTTAGAGGTATGTGGACTTACAAGCTTGATCCAGCAGGTAGATAATACACACACATACACACACCAAACAAACAATAAAGATAACAAACACAGAAGAAAAACAAAAACAAAAACAAAAAACACCTGTTCTAGAGATTGAAATGGTACTATTTTTCAGGAATCTTGATTGTGTTTCTCTAAACGTATAAAAGTTATTTACGTGCCATGTAAACAATACGTATTGTTATTGTGAAAGCAGCTGCAATCATAAATGTTGCTTTCAAAACTCCAACTTTCATGCCATTATAAAAGCACATAGAGGTATTTTTTCATGTGCCTTCAATGGTAGGAATCATGGCAAGATCATCAGTTGATGTAGGCAGGCATTCTCTGACCACTTCTTCTTTAGGGATGTGGACATTTTAAATTTAAAAGTTTAGTATTCTGACAAGAGCATTGAAGGGAAATTGAAGGGAAATTGCATGCAAGAACAGGTCTTTGAATCTTATAGTATTATTTCCTGGAAGCTGTAAACTTTGTTCAGGTTTCTGTTTGTGACCAATTCTACTTCACGGTGATAAGTGTAACACAAACTACGTTGATTTCTCTTCACAACCAAGTCATCTCTATTCCTCTCTGCTCTAAAAACAGGACTCTAGAGCCATACTGCTCCCCTGCCATTTCCCTGTGTACTGTATCAAGTATATTCAGAAGTATGAATATATGTAACCAAACATATGTAACCATATGAAACCATGTATATTCATGTATATTCATGTATATTCATGTATATTCTGTCCATGTGTATTCAGAAGACATTGTAAGATCATTTTTTCTCATAAACTGATTTTCTTAGTGACTTTTGACCTAGTGTCTCTGATATTTTCATGCAACTCTAACCCCCTGCTCCTTTTCCGCCTACTTCCACATGCATTGAAAAATAACCAGGGTTCAATAGGTTTTACATTACTTACATTTATGTATTTTTTAGATGTATTATTTTCACAGGAAGGAGTAGCACCGTCTTAGGGCAACTGACATTGAAAAGATATACAATCCTTCCTCATTTAAACAAACAAACAAACCAGAATCATAACAAAACAAAATTATTAAAAAATTATGCTGTCTTTAAACTGGAGTGTTCATGAGTTAATACACATTTTGTTTCCATTAAAATATCTGATTAGAGAAACTAACGAGCATTGGACAGTGAGTCCCCCAAAAAAACATTATTCTGAAATTAAAATATTGTTCATGTTCTGATCAGTATAAATTAGCATGTGTTTTAGCTGGCTCATTTTATTTTCATCCTAGACAGATTCTTGTAATTCCTGATCCTTAAGGCAGAGTGGTGGTCACTCATCTCAGGGCAAAGGCTGCAGCTCTGGCTGGGCGGTCTGCACTGTCTGCCCCAGTGGTGGCTGATGTCTCCACCTAGACAAAGCTTCTGAGGGATGAGGCTGACAACATTTCCCACAACATTGTCCTGAAGAAGTTGGCTGCTCAAGACTTGGATGGGTATATGCTTCATTGGGTTAAATACTGGCTGGATGGCTGAGCCCAAAGAGTGATGGTAAATGGAGCTAAATCCATCTGGAGGCCAGGCACTAGTGATGTCCCCCAGGACTCAGTACTGGGGCCAGTTCTCTTCAACATCTTTATCAATGATCTGGATGAAGGGACCAAGTGCACCTTCAGTAAGTTTGCAGATGACACCAAGTTAGGAGTGAGTATTGATCTGCTCAAGGGTAGAAGGGTTCTGCAGAGGGTTCTGGATAGGCTGGACCGATGGGCTGAGGCCAACTGCATGAAGTTCAACAAGGCTAAGTGCAGGGTCCTGCACTTGGCGCACAACAACCCCATGCAATGCTACAGGCTGGGGAAAGAGTGGCCAGAAACCTGCCAGTTGGAAAGGGACCTGGGAGTACTGGTTGATAGTTGGCTGAATATGAGCCAGCAGTGTGCTCAAGTGTCCAAGAAAGCCAATAGCATCCTCACTTGTATCAGGAACAGTGCAGCCAGAAGGACTAGGGAAGTGATTGTCCCTGTGTACTCAGCCCTGGTGAGGCCACACCTCAAGTACTGCTTTCAGCTCTGGGGCTCCCATATAAGAAAGATTTGGACCTATTAGAATGAGTCCAGAGAAGGGCCACAAGGATGTTCAAGGGACTGGAACACCTCTCCAGGCTGAGGGAGTTGGGGTTGTTCAACCTGGAGAAGAGAAGGCTCCAGGGAGAACTTATAGTGGCTTTTTTTTAAAGGGGATCTGTAGGAAAGTTGGGGAGGGACTCTTCATCAAAGAGAGTAGTGATAGGATAGGGGTAATGGTGAACTGAAAGAAGGTAGTTTTAGATTAGACATTAGAAAGAAGTTCTTTACTCAGAGGGTGGTGAGGCACTGGAACAGGTTGCCCAGAGAAGCTGTGGATGCCGCATCCTGGATGTGTTCAAGGCCAGGTTGGTTAGGGCTTTGAGCAACCTGGTCTGGTAGGAGGTGTCCCTGCCCATGGCAGGGGGGCTGGAATTAGATGATCTTTAAGGTCTTTTTCAAAGCAAGCTATTCTGTGTGATTCTGTGTGTGAATTGGAGCATATAACTATCAATGAAACTGATAGAATGCCTGTTGATGCCTGTATTTGTAGGGTATGAACATAGAAACAGAATCAGAGCACTTTTAACTTAAGGATAACCTTCCTGTAGTCTAGTAATCTGTCCTCCACTGCACCATCCCAGAGATGGATCTTCACTTCCTCCAGCTGTGACTAAGCTGCCATTCCTTAACACCTGTTTTGAAGAACTGCAACACAAACAAAATAGTGACAGGAGATGTAAGAGGAGCCTTCTTTCAAAGGCTTCAGAATCACTGAAACGGAATGCAGAGAGAGTCAAAGAGACAGCACGTAGGATGAGCTATATTGAGTTATATCAAAGATGCCCTTGTCTGTATAAGAGGTTAAAAACTACCAAAGATAGGAGACTAAGCTCAGCATGTACAGTAATTTTCATGCATACACAATCTACTAACTTTTTTGTGACTTGGAGGCTTTCTGAACAATATATCACTTCTGGGTATCGTTGCCATTTTTATCCTTGAACACATCCAGTCCATCCTTGAACTTATTTAAACGCTTGGCTTTACAGAGTGACTAAGAGTTCCAAATTATTACTGCACGTTTCAGAAGGAACCATTACTTTTTATTATTTAGTTTTAGTTCTTTCTGATACTGTCATTTGACTCCCTTACTTTATTGTACTGGAAGAGACAATGAACATAATATCTTTGTTCACTCCTCTGCAAATCCCTTAACTTTGTAGACCTATCTCCCTTGATTACTTCTTTTTCAGACTAAAAATCCTAGATAATTTAGTTGTTTCTTGGATGGAAGAAGGTCCATTCTTGTGATCATTTGTAGATACCTTCTTGACTTTTACCTTTCATCCTGCCACCACATCTTTGACACAGAGAACTAGTATTTAAGTAGCAAGTGAACCACACATTTATTCAATGACATAGTCATTTTCTATGCTTTTCACTTCCTTTCTTTCCTAATAATTCTAGGCATACAATTTATAATTTTGTTCTACTTTATTTGCTTTCTCTAAGACCACTTAAAGAAAGGTTGACAAGGATGAAGTTATCAAAAAGCTGTAGAAGAAAAGAGAATTAGGTCTTTGTTGTCTGACAAAGCCTTCTTCAGCTGGAAAAGTTATATTTATTAACTGAAATATTTAAGCTGCCTGTCAGAAAAGAAACTGGTGGATCTGAAGATACCAGATCATAGATGAATTTCTAGATTATGGGTTGTAGCTGTGCTTCATATTGTCATAGCAATGATGAGCACCTGCAGCATGTGAATGCAGACACAAAAATACTGCTATATCTGTCCTGACTGTGAGAGTTCCATGGATCAGCTATGGATCAGGACCCTTAGTGTTTACTTACTATATGATGATATTGCTTCAGAAACTATCCCACTCTAGTAAATTATAAGGTAGTCTAGACACAATATTGAAAAGTTATTGCATTCTAAGGAGTTCAAGCCTTTTGACAACCTAATGACCAAACAACATCAGAACTGAATCAGTAGTAATCCACTCTTCTATAAAGGATGCTGCAGTATCGATACCAGGTGTTTTGAAAAATGTCCCAAAACATCATTACAAAGATTAAGCTTCAAACAATCTTTGCAGGTTGTTTCCTTCCCTCCCCACTAAAGAGAGTACATTACTTTAATCTTTTAATGAATAAATCATAAGTGGTATTTTCTTGCCCAAATTGTTCAGCCACCATAAGCAATATTGAAAATAGTGTCCTTGGAAGGGAGTTTTTTTAACATCATTTCTCTTGGAACAGTCATCTGCAGCTTGATGTATAGAGCTCTCTCCACTTGTATTGTTCCTAAGATATGTTTTAGATGTCCAAAATGATACCTGAAAAATGCATGGAAATGTGATGCATAAAACAGTGCTAAAACAAGAGTTTAAGTGATTTAAGATACTAGTTCAGTTACTGTATCATCTGCAGTCTTGAAAACTCCATTTAAAATATGACTAGGTAGTGACTAATAACATAGTACTGACTGCTGAAGAATTGATGTCATTTAAGGTCTTCTTGACAGTATATTATATATCTGTAGACACACCACCAGAACTTGATTATGAGAACTGCCTATACAAAGTTGCCTGTAGAAGTGGAAACAGGTGGCACCACTTAGAAACTCATTCTCTGTGTTTCTAAAGGTACTTAATACCCAATGACTGCTTGAGTCAAACTATATATGTACTGCTTTGGAATTCCTCTAATGTAGTACCATATAGCCTGAGTGCAGCAATGTGTCTTTATATATTTGCAATTGTATATTACAATGGTATGTTGGGAATAAGCAGTAATAAAAAATCTCCAAAGGGATGTTTGTATACTTCAAAGAAGTACTAGGACATTCTATTCTACTAAAGATTCAAAATGTCATTGTTTCTTAAATTATTGTAAACAAATATGTTTGCAGATACACTCATCACAACATTTTGTTATGGCTTCTGTGTAAGCAGACTGGTATATATTAACTTCATGCTGTTTGTTGTTGTTGATGATGTTTTTGGTTTGGTTTGGTTTTTGAGGGGGTTATTAGTTTCAGAATATTCACTTGAAGTTGAATAGCTCAAGAGAGTTTTTTAGTCCTAAATTAGGAGCTGTATTATGAGTACTCAAAACTCTTGGAAAGTCAGGCAGTGGGGAAGTCAGACTTGAGCCTGTATATGAAAGAAGGAACTGCCTGCTATGAGGGCACCTGCTGTTCTGATTTGAGCTGATGACAAATTCATGTGAATTAGCTACAGTAAATGGAGATGACAATGGCTCTTTCTATGAGCAATCTTGCTTGATTAGCTGGAATTTGAACTTAGGAATCTCTGCTTCTTTCAGTCTTGTATGATAGACTAATCCCAGGTCAATCAGAAGAGCCCTGGACATGGTGGGAATCTTCAAGAAGAGTCATCTTTCTACATGTTAAATTGTTTTCTTTGAAGGATGCAATTAAAAACAATCACTTCAATAGCAGCGGAAAATGACCTTTTAAAGCTGGATTTGGTTAATGATTTGGTTTGAATAATGGGAAGTATGGCTTATATTTTATTTAGCCTTCTGAGGTTGGAAAGCCATCTACATGAATTGATATAGAAATCAAGGTTATTCTTTGGGAACAGGGAGAAATACTAATGATTTTATCAGGTTACAACCTAGCATTTAGCTTCTGCTGTTATTTTATATCTTATTAGGCTCTTTGGGAAACTGATTTATAAGAAAATACTTTAGCATTTCACATTTAAACAAACATAATCTGACAGAACTTTGAGACATCATGCATATGTAGGAAGTTTTCCACTTCCTTATTTCTCAGTCTGTCCTGTGAAAAGATATTGGAGACTGTTAATAAAATAACCGTGCTAAGTGGAAGACACAGTTGACACTAACATCACATTGTGTTGTTTACTGGGACTACAGAGGTATTTTAGTATAACAGAAATTTCTTGCTATAATAAGGGTTATATTGCTTAAGTGCTTTAGTTTTCTTCTATATGAGATAGAATTTCTTCAGTGCTTCCTATAAATGTAGAGACAGTTGTTTATTCATGGTCTCTTGATGCATAAACTACGTGGTGCTAGTTGAAACTAAGCAATTTGTGACTTGGCTTTCTACAAGGAGTTGTTCAGGAGCTTCACTGCCCCTCCACCTCATTTTGAGATACGGAATCAAGGTTGTGTGCACAGTTTCTAATATATATTCATTATCTGGGTCTGTATACTGAAGATTTTGAGGAAGTGTCTAGCTCTGTGGATTGATCTGTGTCAGTAATCACAGCAACATTTTTGTATAATCTTTTTACTAGTGTATTCACCATTATCCTCTAAATCAGCTCAGAATATCCAGAACAATAGACATACAGGTCCTTTAGTGAATAAGTGAGCTCAACATGGAATTCTTTGGGATTGAAATACCTTCCTAATTAGCTCAGCAGAGGATCTATTTTGAAATAGCATAACTCATCAAAAGAAAAGAGCAGCTTGGTGGTAGCAGTATATATAAACAGTGCAGAGTCTTGATCTGAGCCTGTCAGCAGCATGAAAAAAAACTTCTGCATTGCAAAAATATTAACCAACCTCACAACTCTGCTATTTGACTTAATTGGGGAAAAATAACAATATATTTAAACAGAAATTATTGCAGTCATTAATCTAGTACATGTAAAATAATTCCTCTAAAAAGCAATTGGCACAACTTAAATTACTTTGAACTCAGTTGAGAGAGAAGTTGTGTGCCATACTTTGCATAGTTTTTATTAAATTACGTTAAGATACCAGAATCAACAGCTACTACTAGTATTTGCTGTTCAGTCCAGCACTTTTATTCTGATAGTAGCAGGAGGTTCAACACTAGGTAGCTCTGTAGTAAACGTGCTGTTGCCATTGCTACTAACAGGCCATAACCTTGTACTAGCTTAGTTAAGCAAGGCCGAAGGACTTGGTTGGCCTTATTTAGACTTTTCTGTTCTTACTCTAGCTATTTTTTGCTGAAGCTGAAAATTGTGCAATTGTTAGGGAACAAGACGGTAACTTCCCTTTAGCTTTATTTTAGCTTTATACAGCAATATAGTTTTACCCTGAATAAATTATACCACATACTGTAAAGCTCTAAAAAAGCCAAAGTTCTGAGTCTAACAGCTGTCAGAAAAGCCATCATAGCTCTCTTCTGAGCAGCTGACTTCAAGTCAACAGATATTTCTCCTGATCATAGGAATAATTTTGGTTTACAGGACTGTTTGCTAGGAAAGGTGCAGAGCTGAAGCTGTTCTGATGTTTGAATGATGCCAGTGCACATGTGTTCACCAGACACGGTTGATAATGCTTTAAACCGTGACTGTTTCTGAAACAAAATTGTAAAACTGCACAGCTGCTGATGTGTCCTGCCAAAAATATTGAAGAGTGGGAACACTGGGTCTTATGGGCAGATCTGGCTTTTTCTGATACAACCCCCCCTCCTTCCTCACCCCATTTTTTTGGGATTTTTTTCCTGTGTTATTGGGGCAGCTGCAAGTGGCTAAATATGGCAAAATTCCTTGTTAGTGAAGAGAGAAATAGAGAAAGATGGGGTCTCTCTACTGGGAGAAGGGCAGGTGGCAATGGGCAAAGCTAGAGTTTACACAGAATTGCAGAGCCATGATGGACTGAGTGGCAGAGAAGGAAATAATTGCCTTGTCTCCGAGCAGATGGGTTAAATAATATTGCTTTGCTCCTATGTCTTTCAGCTAGGAAAGCAAAATCCTGGACAGCATGGATAGCCTTGTAGTGCCAACCCTAGCCAAAACACACACTAGGGATAGTTGCTGCATGTGCAGGAGTACACTGTGCTCAGAGAAAAATATGTGCTTCCCCCAGCCCTTCCCTGCCTTCTGCCAGGCTCACACAGCAATGAGCCTCTTGTGAGATCTGAAAAAGGGAGCAGTGAAGTAGGATATCTGAGGCAGATTAAGTGGAAGAGAAATTATAGGTATATTCTGACCTCTCTTCCGAAAGATTTTCCAAAATGTTTATTTTTTAACAGAATTATTTCAGATTTCCTGAGATTTCCCTGCTCAGCTCTCCCTGAAGCACGGTGTGCCAGCCTGTAACCCAGGACTGACACAGATGTGTTTGCAAGCACCCTGAGGTGGTAGATCGGCGGTTCTCGTACAGGGTCCTTCCCCTACGCTTGGGCAGCTGTCATCCACCCCAGGCAATCCAGTACCGCTGCTGCAGCCTAGAAAATGAACATTTGCCTGCTCTCTGGCTGCAGAAGACTTGGGGGCAGCCAGCTGTCTCTTTTAGCTGTCGTTATTTCTTGGTTCTTAAGAAATCAATAGTGAGTGTAAATAAAAACACGTTTAGTACAGGCTGTCCACCAAGTAGGTGGTTTTCAGTATCTGCTGATATTCAGATATCAACATCTGCTGGTTTCAAATATCTTCACCTGCAGTGGAAACTCCTCTGGCTTTTCTTCTTCAGATAAAAAAAAAAAAAAAAAAAAAAAAAAAGGAAAAAATGCATTTAACATCTTTAATTCATTTTCTTCCTTGCTGTATTACTTTAAGTATCATAAGTCACACCTGTTATATGGGACATATTGTCTACATTTCTGCAGCACAAGGATACAAAGCATTCAGACCCAGTCCTAACAGAGCTAGGGTTTTAATGATGTACATTTTCTCGCTAAGTATCTCACTAGGTCAAATATTTGGATCTGCAGAAACTATCTAATTTTGTAGGAACATTTCACCCATTCTTTCAAATTATATTTCTGGGCCTAATAATGGAGAAGACTATATTCCATGATATGTTGATGGGGGTTTGTTTTGCAAAGAAGGAAGTGCTTTCTTAGTTTTTTTTGTTTGTTTGTTTGTTTTTCCATTTTAAGAAATGCCATTAATCAGTAATTGCTATTAATCAGTAATAGATAGCCCCTCCCTATTTCCTTTTCCATCTTGGCTTCTAGGGAGAAAAAGCAAAAAACCAACCAAACAAAAAAACTTGCAGTAAAACTTCTGTCACTGTAATGCAATTGATAGTACAGGAACACTGGCACTGAGAAAGCCGATTTCTATAGCTTTAGAGAATGGGCAGATGTGATCTTCTACATACAATCCCAAAGTATGGATCATGCTTTTGAACTGTGTTATAGCTACAGGAAGAAAACCCTCTAAAACCACTGAGACTACTTTGAAAATGCATCTTGTTTATGATAGCACCTGCAAAACACTTAATCACTCACATTTTTTATTTAGTTATTTATTTTTTAACCATGCATAGAGGGGTACCCTGGATACACTTTCAGTTTGATTTCAGTAGAGAGTAACAAAGGAATCCCTTTCACCTCGTGGGGGGGGGGTGGGGGTGGAGAAATTGTGTTTACCTGTCACAAAGCAAGTAACACAGCATTGACCTGCAATTCTGGCTTTTCCTCTTGGCAGCTGAGTCCTTCTTTCTGTTGCTAGAGTTGTTTCTTGCCTCCTTTCCTACATCATCAGTTATAAGAACTTCCTGCACTCCAACATTTTGACAAATTGCCTAATGCTTTTCTGAGCAGCTGCCCAGTAGGGATACCTTTCTTGAACATCTTTGATCCTAAAAGTTCTCTGAGTCATTCTCAATATAAAGCTGGAGCTGATAGCTATGCTATCATCCAAAATAAGGACATTGGAACAGAGTGCAGCCTGAAATATATGTGAGTGAATGAAAGAAGATAAGGTGAAATTCTCCAGATATTCATAACACATAGGCTGTATTAGATTGCATGTATGCTGTGAATTATAAAATTTACATGGGTATTGCACCTAAATTGTAATGTTCAGTCTTCATAATTTTAAGTGTTTGTTTCTGCCATGCTGACAACCAGTGAAGAGAAATTCAAAAACACTTTAATTTTATTTAGAAGTGTCATCTTCTTTTCGCTGTGTATATAGGAAAAACAAACAAACAAACAAACAAACAAACAAAAACCAACATATTCTGATGGCATTATCAGCCATAAGCATTATAAATTGACACATTTCCTGGTATACTCAGCATCATAATGAACTTTAACATGCTGCACATTGACATTCAACCACCATAAAAATACATTCATTACAGGACATTTTGTTGAGCCTTCACTCATGTTGAAAGATAACAAAGAACAATCTACAGTCTTAAGTTTTATTTTGAAATGTCAGTTTCTGTTCATAAATATCAATAAAAAGTATTTATCCTAATAGCATTTGGAGACAACAAAAAAATAAGCTAATCTGTGCTCCAGGATGCTACCATCAAGAAATGGCTACCTAAAAAATACACTGAATACACCATATACAGTAAGGTTATCCTTTATTTTAAGACATGCTGAGTCTACTTTTAGCCCATCCTTAGTTGTTGCACTTCAAGGTTCATAAAAATTGTCTATATATATATATACATAATTGTACTATTTAGGTTAATAGATATATCAACACAGCTCATAAACCTCATAGTCCTTGTCTTCTCTCCTCTCATTTAATAAAGAATTCTGCTTTGTTTTTCATGCTGGCAAGATAAATTCATTTTTTTCAAATTTTATGATGGAAGACAGGTTTTGAAACAAAATGGAGATTTCTTATTTCACAGAATCACAGAATCATCTAGGTTGGAAGAAACCTCCAAGATCACCTAGTCCAACCTCTGAACTAACACCAACAAATCCTCCACTAAACCATATCACTAAGCTCCACATCTAAACATCTTTTAAAGACCTCCAGGGATGGTGACTCAACCACTTCCCTGGGCAGCCTATTCCAATGCCTAACAACCTTTTCGGTAAAGAAGTTTTTCCTAATATCTAACTTAAACCTCCCTTGGTGCAACTTTAGCCCATTCTTCCTCATCCTATCACTGGGCACGTGGGAGAATAGACCAATCCCTACCTCGCTGCAGCCTCCTGTAGCCTTTAAGGTACCTGTAGAGAGCAATAAGAGGTGACTGCCCCTGAGCCTCCTCTTCTCCAGGCTAAACAATCCCAGCTCCCTCAGCCGCTCCTTGTAAGACTTGTTCTCCAGACCCCTCACCAGCTTTGTTGCCCTTCTCTGGACACGCTCAAGCACCTCAATGTCCTTCTTGCAGTGATGGGCCCAAAACTGAACACAGTACTTGAGGTGCGGCCTCACCAGAGCTGAGTACAGGGGGACAATCAGTTTCCCAGGCCTGCTGGTCACACTGTTTCTTATACAAGCCAGGATGCTGTTGGCCTTCTTGGCCACCTGAGCACGCTGCTGGCTCACATTCAGCCGACTATCAACCAATACTCCCAGGTCCTTCTCTGCCAGGCAGCTTTCTAACCACTCATCTCCCAGCCTGTAGAGCTGCTTGGGGCTGTTGTACCCTAAGTGCAGGACCCGGCACTTGACCTTGTTGAACTTCATACAGTTGGCCTCAGCTCATCGTATTTCATTCTAAAGGCTGGGTTTTATTCTACAGCCAGATATCTTGAGTTGTTTTGTTTGGTTTTTTGTTTGTTTTTTGACAAGCTGAGCTGTTTAGGGAGTTTATGTGCTAACCATAAGACTTTCTGAAACTATGGGCTGGTGATCTCCTCTAAATTTGACAGTTCCTAAGGTAATAGCTGTTGTTAAATTGAAAGGTTTTTTTTTTAATTATTATTTATTTTATTTATTTATTTATTTATGAGTTAATCCTCTAATATAATCTTGAAGTTTAAGGAGTAAAGAAAAGTCAAGACTAACCATTTTACATTGCTTTCTTGAGAACATTAAAAGCAACATCTGATGAGTAGGATCAAATCCCCATAAATAGAAGGTTTTGCTTTTAAAAATATATATTTTAATTACTACTTACAAACAAACACTGATTTTTCAAGACATCTAGAAGAATATCAAGAATATTAATGATGAAATTATTGTATTATCATAATGTACAGTGAGATGATATTAGTCAGGAGACTCTCCTATGATGAATCAATGTAAAGAACCAAGCTCCTGTGGAAGGAATAGGCATGAAGGTAAGAACTGGAAGAGTAGTTTAGTTGGTCAGAGAGAACTGCGCTGGGAGCTGGGATGGAAACAAAGAGGCTCATCTTCTTCTCTACAACTTTGTTCTTTTACTGTCAACAAACACCTACAGCTTGTTTCAAAGCACCTTCTTTTCTCATGCTGCTGCTTCAAAGGGAGATGCTAACCAGTTCCTGCTGTCACCTGTTTCTGTAATTCAAATTTCAGCAGAAATCTTTGTAATACATCAGAATCAGGGAGAATATTTAGCTGTAGAAAGACTGCCTTGTAGGGACCTAACCCCTGCAGCATCTAAATATATAATAGAAAAAGAAGCAGAATCCTTAACTCCCGGTGGGCTGTATTCACTACAGACGTGTGCTTTTGCTTGCTGGTCTTGTCCCTGTAGGTTTGTAGATAACTCTCTCTGGGACATAGACACGGAAACTATATGATAACTTAATAATGAAGGTATTCTGCTGGACTGGGAGGCATAAAGGTTTGAATGCCCCTCCAAGAAGAATGCCAGGAGATAAGGTCTACCCGGTTTCCAAGCTCTTTCTAAATAATAAACAATATCATTTTCTTTATCATAATTTTAATAGCAAATGCTTCAATACTGCTTTGGTCCACCCAAAACCTTCACTGTCTTCAGGAGATAATGCAGAGGAACCTCAGAAAACTGAGACCTTCTTTGCAAGAAGAAGGTTCATACAGATCCCATATTAAGCTTTTTTTTTTTTTTTTTTTTTAAATTCATATTCTGGTCAAGGGAATTCTAGCATTCACTTATTATTGAGGTCATTCTCTAACCACTGGGAGGGAAGTTTGGGTTTTGAAGCTTCAGTCTAGATTCTTGTCTGAAGGACCTGTTGCATTCCTTAGATTGTGGTGTTGCAGTGCCTTAGTCAGTGCTAGACACTCCGCAAAACACCTAGATACTTCTCTTTTGAAAATTATTGGAATTAAAGAGCTTTGTATGCCAAAAAGAACTACAGAAATCTACCACAGTGCCTCATTTCAAAAAGAAAAACTATATAAAAGTTAACAAAATAGTTAAATGAAAGTTAGAAAGAAACCCAAGAGAGGTAATGTTTGAATTCTCTCAGGCAGTACAGATTGGAAACTGTATGTGAGACAGAATCTCTGCAGCAGACCTACCTAAAAAACTAAAAAGATCTAGTAAACAGGTGAGTATATGGGACTACTATAAATTAAACAAAACAAATCTTTGTTTAAAAGATGAAAGTTGAGTCCAAATGAAGAAAGTCAGAGAAAAGAGAATATAGACTTGTGAGTTAAACAGTACAGGTTCAAAAAAGTGTTTAGGAGTAACTTGCTAATGACATTAAAACTTCTAACAGAACTTTGTTTTAAGCAGTGAAATCAGGATGGCTGCCAAAGAATTGATGGGGTTCCAAAGATGGTGTAGGTAAAGAAACACTTAAGGAAGAAATGACCATACTAGATAGATAAAATGTATTGCATTTATGTTCTCCTAATGCAACCATAATGGTTACTACCTTTTTTTTTTTTTTAATAAGATAGTAGTCTGAGAAACTGTCTCAAATTGAGACATCAGTAAATGCCTATTGAGGTAAACCAATAAAATGATTAATACGATTTTGTCGTGAAGAGACTATACTCAGCCAAGAACTGTAAAGGTAATCAAATACAAAATTGCTAACTACCAGGTAAAATCAGAAGGCTGGAAAGGTTCAAATAGGACATCAATTTTTAAAATAGTCCAGGAGAGAACTAGAAAATGAACTGGTAAATCTGATTTAACTTCGGGCAAACTGTAAAGATTGGAACTGGCAGGGGAGAGAGAGAGAGAGAGAGAGAGATGGGAAAGGAGGAAGAATCAATACAGATGCTATAGAGAATAGTCTTTCCATCCAAAATCAATATGTTACTGTAAAAAAGTCAATTGCTACTTTGGGAATGTTCCCAGGCTCTGGAACTTGATCCTATACACCAATAAATTGTTAGAATACTCTATGTCAGGCTTTTGATTCATACCAACTATCACTGTCCTACTTACGATTTAGTAGCTAACACAATCCAGAGACCAGTCTCAACATGCAGGCACCACATTTTGGAGAATATGAAACACAGACTGGATACTGCTAGTGAGTTCAAGTGCCAGAGAACAGTTGAATTACATTAATGTTAGCATTAATGCATCCTTAGAATGTGAGGATAATGAAGATCCAGTCACTGTAAAGTACATATATTTACAGGGTTTTAATAAGATCTGCCATTAAAGGTCCCTAAAGAAATTGAGCCATCTTAGGAGAATCCAAAAATAAGAAGCTGTACATGGAGACAGTAAAAAAGATGAGAGAAGGGAAGTGCCACTAGTTGTACAAACATGATGACAAATTTCATTTCACTGTAAGGAAATATGTAGGGAATATTTTGAAGGCATTGGTTATTGTTTAATGGGAGAAAAACAAAACAAAACAAACAAACAAAAAGCCCACCTAGTCTCTGAGAGCACCCAAAAAGGTAGGCAAACTGTTTGATGTTACTGTAAATCCGACCAAATAGAAAATAATTATAGGTTTATAAACCTGTATAAATTCTACGTTTTTCCTGACTCCTGGGAAACAGATACAGTTCTCATCCAAATACCTAGGACAAGATAGACTACTGTTTCCAGCCTGAGGAAAACTGGCAAGGGGAACAAAAGAGACATAATAAAATGAATGGAACAGGGACCTAACCACAGAAGGGTTTGTGGTCTTGTCATTTCTTAGAACACAAGAGCCTAATAATATGCTGAGCCCAATAATATGCTGGGCAAAGGGTTTCTTTTTAGAAAAGGAATTGTTTTCTCATAACTCATAATTAAACTGTGGAATTTCTTCACACTGAAAAAAATACCTAGAACAAATATATAAAACACAAAAGAAGTGAGACAAATTAGGATCATCAGTTTGTATTAGAATGATTTAGTCCAGATGCAACCCCAAAGCTATCCCTAAAGTGGTAGTTGTCAAAAACTAGGAAGTAAAATTGTCTTATACATGAACCTTTTCCCTACGTTTTCACTCCTGGAATGCTTGGAACTATGTATGCTTCCACTATGTTTGGACACAAACTACCAAAGGAGACAGAGTTTTTGTTTGGGCCAGCAGGGTCATACCTAATTAAGTGATAGTCTGTCTACAAAGAAAAAAATAACCAAGCAATTAATGCAATTACTTCATTAAAATGACTATACTTAACAAATCAGGTGTGGACAAGCTAGGAAATAACAGACATAAACATATAATAGTTGATCATATATTGAAAATCACTTTCAAATTACAAATGTAGTATGTATCAAATGAATTTTACACAGGCTTGTTTAATTCTAGGGAATGTTAACATTTTCAAGCTTGACTTCACAACATGAACTATTTTCTACCATCATTTTTGGATTCAGTATTGGTTTTTAGCTTGGATTTTTATTTCTAGAAACTTAAAATATTTACTAATTTTTTAATATGAAATTTTACTTGCTTATTAAAATGTTTTTACTACTGCATATAATCACAAGATTTAATAGAGAATGTGAAGTTTTCTTGTACTATCACCGCTCCTCTTCAATTTTCATTTAATTTCGTGTTGCACAATACAGTTCTAGTTCAAGTATTGACACATAATAAATACCCTTTTTCAGTTTCCATTATTCTGAGGCTTTATTAGTAAGCATGTAACCATCTGTGCTTGAAGCTGAAGTGACACTACCTCTTAATGTTTATTGAAAATGCCAGACTGAAAACAGCAAGTATCATTTTCTTCTTGATGATCTTTGTAAGCAAAGTTTAAGATAAAGGTCCATTGGCCTAATAATCTTGTTATGTGCATCACTGACTTGAGGTTTCTTTGGAAAAACATATTTCTCATTCAGAAATGTTGAATAACTCCTCCTACAGATTAAACTCTATTATATAAGGAGAGAAAAGAAAGCCCTTAACCTACTCTGCCATTCCTGTTGAATAAAACCATTGTGTCACAGAAAATTTTGGGGGTAAACACGTAATGGATTAGTAGCCTTTCGTACCATAGGTTTAGTTTAAGCAAGTTGATATAATATGGTACAGGAAGATTTTGTCCTCAAAGTCTTAAGAGGTTCCTTTCTGGACTCTTTGAAATCACTTTGCTTTTCTGTGAGCACATACCAAGAAATAGCATATTAATTAATTATCCATTTGTACTAAAACTGCTTATGAGTTCTCAATATCAGTTCCAGGAACTGATATTTGTCATCAGATATCTATGATACCTAATAGACACTGAATCTTTTCAATGACCCTGGTCAAAAGCATGGAGTAAGAATATTCTCTCACTATTCTATGATTAATTTCTATTACATATATTGAAACACCAATTTTTAAATAAAAAACTTGCAAACTGATAATTGATTCAATATGCACTTTACAGTGAAAACATTTGTACTGCTCTATTGTTTTGGTGGCTGTATTTTATCAGCTACCAGAAAGTATTTTATAGATATGCCAGGATAATTCAAAGTGAAATTAATTTAGTGATGCCTTGAATATTCTTTTACCCCATGATAGCAAAAGAGGTATGTAACGAGATTAATGGGTTCTAATAATCATTTTTCTCTGATGGTATCAACAGTCAGACAAAATATGCCTAGTTTTTTTTCAGAAGTTGCAAATGTCTTGTACTGGCTGAATTAAAATCACAAATGCTAGATAATTGTTGACTGATCCATTTTAAAATAAGAGATCTAGTGTCCAACCCATGCAGCTAGTTACATTCCATTATTTTCTTGATCCATCAACCCCTTTTTGTGGAGGTATGTAGGGATATTTTAATCTCTTTTATCATTTCTGTCTTCCTTCAGTTGGTTTCTGAAGTGTCACAGTCAGTCAATACTGGAGGTTAATAACCCCAGGATAGAAAATTACTTCACTTGCAACACTTACACAAGTTGTAGTTTGGTTTCCTCTTTCCTTGTCTCACTTTTCTCAGTTCAAGGGAAATTTACTTCCTTCCTTGTGTTTTCACCTTCCTGCAGTACTGACTTTCTTGCTTCATTACTACACCTTTAACTGCTTGGAGCATTTTGAGTCTCTATCCTAATTCAATAGTGTTTATCTCAGAAAGAATTTATTTTCAGTAGGCCTGGCATTATTCAGTGTTATTACTTGATGACGGCCCTCTTCTTCCACAATATAAGTTGCCTTCATTTCATCCTCCTGGAAGCATTTTCTGACTTCTTTTATCCACTGAAATAAAGGAGGAGTTTGCTTTCCAAAAATCGTGGTAGAAATGAGAAAAACAGAGACTAAATAGACTAAATGGTAATATCTGTCAGCCATGAAAGACAAGACTTGTCAAAAAGGCTTATTATCATTACCCTCACCTCACCATATCCATCTGTCACATGTTCCCAAGAAATATCTTTAAGGCTTTCAGATATTAATAATTCAACTTATTATTATTAATATTTTTAAATTAAAAGTCTTGGGAGAGTTAAAAGAGGTGATTTTCCCCCTGTGTTTAGCATTGGCGTGACCTCACCTTGAATACTGTGCACAGATCTGGACTCCATAGTATTAAAAATATAAAAAATAAATGTTAAGTGTCCATAGAAGGGTAAAAGGGTTGGAAGGCATGTCCTCTGAAGAACACTTGGGTTGTCTAGTCTGCAGAAGAGAAGGCTGAGAGGCGACCTTGTTGCTCTCTGCAACTTCCTGAGGAGGGGAGGCGGAGAGGGACGCACTGGTCTCTGGTCCCTGGTAACCAATATTAGAATGCAAGTGAACAGCACAAAGTTCCATCAGGGGAGGTTCAGATTGGACCTGTGGAAAAATTTCTTTACCATGAGGGTGGTCAAAGACTGAAACAGGCTTCCTAGAGAGGTGGTTGATGTCCTAAGCCTGTTCAAGAGGTATTTGGATAACATCCCTGGTAATATGTTATAACTTTTGGCTAGTCCTGAAGTGGTCAGGCAGTTGGACTAGACAGTCTTTGAAGGTTCCTTCTAACTGAACTATTCTATTTGAATGGTATGCAATGAAAATGCCCCAAACTATTTCACAGATAAGAAATTTTCTGCCAATATCATCTCTGCTAATAACTTTGGTCTTCCGAATACATTACATCAAGATCATATTTGGCCCATTTTAGTTTTCATCAACTGGAGATGACGACTATAATTGTATTAGAATTCAGTGAATCAAGGCATCTGCAAGCCACCTTGTAACAACTTTTATAATGAGAATAAGAGTGTATTTTGCAGTGATAAAAAGTGACAGACCAATTACAGTCAGCCTTAACTGTTATAGGTAAATTAGACACAACAGATTTTATTCATTCTAAACTAATGATTGTTATCAACTTGTCCTTTTATTATCTCTTGTCTTCTAAACTAGCATTCTTCAGCTGATTAACACCTCCCAGCTTTCACAGACAACTATAATATAAAACGTAAAAGCAGTAAGAGCAACTGTACTATAAATGCAAATCTAGTACTAATGTAAGATGCTGAATTCAATGTTTATACAATGTTTCAGTATTAAAAAGAGAGAATCAGACTCACTCCTTAGTATAACAAACTACTAGAACATCCATCGTATAACAGAATACTAGAAAAAATATTTTTTTTGCTGATGTAATAATAAATCAAGCCTAGAATGCATTTCATATGCCATAAAGTCAAGCCTCTGCCACTGAAAGATTGTTCACTACTTAAATACCTGAAAGATTTCCTTAATTTCTACAAAAATAATCCAAAACATAGTGTTAGCTGAGGAAAAGAAGAACAATGAGAGCATGGCTGCCTTCTCTAGCCATTCAGGCCCAGAACTATTCCTGCCAGGCCACTGGGGACCAACCTAGTGCCCAGGCACCAAGGATCTCTGCCCATGCTGGGAGACGCAGCTGTCTCTCTCCCGTTTGCAGGTTCATCTGGTAACAAAGCTGAACATGCATCCCAGAGACACACAGACGTACACACAGAGACAGGACATTGGCACAACTGTCCACACTGGCTGCCCCGGCCAAGGGCTGCCTTCAACAGGACCTACATAAAACATAGAAACAGACAGCTGAGACCCTTCCCTCCTCTCCAGCTGGTAGAGGCAGAAGTTCACTTAGTGAATGCACACCTACAGTACTATACAGGTTCACAAGCACAAACACATTCACAGATCCTCCAAGTACCATCATGGCCCCTCTGTCTACCCAGCACCCCTGCCTGGATGCAAGGCCCACTTACCCACTTCACTGGTTGCCTAATCATCAGCTAGTCCAGCTTGAAATTTGCTGCAAACACACCCACACCTACACCCTCGTCCCTCATGGACACGATATTTGCAATTTCCCCTGGGTGTACCAGCACATACTGCCTGCCAGATACCCCATCCCAGACTTGAGGTCCCCACTGTTCGCCAGCTAGTCCAGCTTAAAGTTTGATAGTGAATACACATGCACACCTCATGCACAACCAGTTGAAGAAGGTGCAGACACTTGCCCACCCCATCAGCAGCTGGAACCAGGTACATAGGCTGTGACCTATGGGTCCACTAAAGCCACTGGTACAGAGCCCTGCACTTGCCTCACTCACACCAGCACTCCCAGTACTTCATTTGGGAAAACAAACCACTCATCTCCCAGTGGCTGGGAGTAGAAGACCGCCACTAGCTCCGGTAGCTGACACTGCAACCCATGGAGCCTACATCCCTGGTGTGACTCCAGAAGCTGACACCCAGTCCAGTTGCACTGGTCCCCCAACTACCTTTACACATAGATGCCTGACCAAACAGCAAGTGCTATGTGAACTGCATTCTCTAAGCAAGTGTAGTTCAAGATGCAATAAGAAAATATTCATTCTCCATTAAGGCTTTGTTTGGCCCAGTTCAAAAAGTCCACTGTTAAATACCTAAATCACAGGATCACAGAATCACTAATAGTTGACATGGGGCCTCTGGACGCTGTGGTGTCTACCTTTCCTGCCTAGAGGATTAATTAGAGCAGGTTGCTCAGGTCTGTTTCCTGTCAGGTTTTGAATATGTTCAGAGATGCAAACACCACAGCCTCTCTGGGCAACCTGTTCAAGTGTTTGACTGGTTTCTTCTTGTGTTCTAATGGAATTTTGTTTTTTTTTTTTCCAAGTTGTGTCCATTGCCTCTTGTCCTGTCAGTGGACACCGCTGAGTCTGGCTCCTACTTCTTCCTTTCCTTCCATAGATATCTGTAAACATTGCCAAGATCTGCATCCTCCCAGCCAGTCCCCCAACCTTCTCCTCTCCAGGCTTTGTCAGCCTCTCCTCATATGAAAGGTTCTTCAGTCCCTTAATTATCTTTATGGTCTTATACTGGACTTTCTCCAGTACATCTCTATTTCTCTTCTGCAGGAGAGCCTAGAACTGGACAAACTCACTAGTGCTGAGAAAAGGGGAAGAATCACCCCTCTCAACCTACTGGAAATGATCTTTGAGATCCCTTTCAACTCAAGCCATTCTATGATATGATTCTGTGATTGTATGATATGAAATATTTTTTTCCTGCTGTGGAAAGATATTTAGGAATCTCTTTTTTTTTTTTTTTTTTTTTTTTTAACATTTCAAGGAATATAACTTTCAGAACTTTCAGATAGGATAAGGGACTCTGATTTCTGATCTCTAAACGTTTTTAACTAAGATGGAGTAGAAAGAAAATGCATGAGTTCTTCAGTTACTGGGTTGTGGGATCATGCTCCCTTTTGTGATTTGTCTCTGACAGTGAATCCCAAATTCTTCTCTGGGGCCCCAATCCAAGAGTAAACTGTTAAAAGTAGTAGGTATTGAATCAAAATAGAATCTGAATCAAATTTGTTTATATGCTTGCACACAAGACTTCTTGGCAATTAAAGATATAAACTGACATCATGGTAAGGAAGGCATTAAAATGAACTCTGTCACACTCTCTGGGTAAGTGTTGTATGTAACTAGGGATGCAGTACTAGAGCTTTCTGGAGCAGAGTGAGAGTATTTCTCTAGTTATTCAAGTGCCTGTATAGAAGTAGGTGTCTGTTTGTGTATTTAAGACTATAAAACACTCCACTTAGGAAAATAATTTAAAAAGTATGTAAACCTAGCCTACACCTTCATCTACGTTCTTGTTGGAACAGAAACTCAACTTTTGACATAATATAGGCCACAAATACATCTGAACTTCCCAAAGCAATAGAATTTTGTTAGCAGTGGCAAAGAAATGTTGAATCAAGTGAGATGAGTCCTATAATACAAGCTTGGACATTGTTCATAAAGGAATACTTGCCCCTAGAGCAAATTATCTATTGATTAACACAGGGAAACAAGCCATACTTGAAGACAAATGATCCCCAGTGTTCTAGTCTTTTACTGGCTATCTCCTCTATTCATACAGAGCCTGTTCTTTCTCATACCTTGCAGGCTATATGATGTGGTCTGTCATATTTATAACACATTTCAACAATAAAAATGTTTGTTATTAAAGCAAACCATAAAGAGATGTATAAAGCCTAGAGAGACTGCAAGCACATTTTATGCTATTACTTTGAACACATTCTCTACAAAATGAATCAAATTGAAAAACAATTTGAATACTGTTCATGCTGTCTCTAAAACAGCACCATGAAAATGCATCACATTTTCATTTCAGTTGTAATAGCTTCAGTATAATTCTGTTAACCTTGTTACATTTCAAGATAACTAAATTAGATGTTAATTTACATAAATAATTAATTAGTTTGTATTTGAATACTGGTCCTGTCACATTATCTATTAATGAAAGAGTAGGCTAAGGAACAACTTAAGGACTTTGCCTTCTGTATGCATTTCTTTCAGAGCCAATTATTCACCTTATTAATACCGTGTGAATATTAGGGCCACATATGTAATTTGCTTTGAAATTCAGCCCTGGTCATCCGCAAAATTTGAGGGAAACCATGTTGGAGTGGTGACTATAAGCAAAGTGTCAGGACAATTGCAAATATAAGTAAAGCTGCAAATATGTCTAGCTAAAATGTCTGGAGTTTTAATGTGATTTTGCTTATATGATACAAATCTCCTAGCTATACTCCCTAACAGAACATTTCTGAATTTTAATTGCATGTAGCCAATTGAAAAAATAAATTTATGTCCTTGAATTCAAAATGACTGGGATTTTAAATCTGAAATGGGAGGGAACAGCCGTATAAAACATAGCCATATAACACCTTTTGCTCCAGAAAGTGACATGAAATTCCCAGGCCGTTTTCCAGTCTCTGGACTCCGATATAAACAAGACAGAAAGGTGATGAGAACAGATCAAGCTAACACCAGCTGGGCAGTTACTTTGTCATTGATGTGATGATCACAAAAAAAAATTACACAGAAATTAAATAGAACTGGTATCTTCTTGGACCTAGCCACTGCTTGTGAAAGCAGACAGCTGTGATTACTAAGGCCATCAAAGAGGCAATTAAATGAGTCAAATAGAGATTTGACTGGTCATTTACAATCAGGACATCTTCAACAATATGAACATCTGCACCTCGTGCTCCCCTCCCCTTCACCCCCCCAAAGAAAACAACAACAACAACAACAACAAAACTAAACAACGTCATGAAATCAGAAGCCAAATTATGCAACCAGAGAAGACGAGAAGACATAAAGCAAAAGATTTGATTAAAGCCATTTGCCATAAGTACGGTGACAGAAGTATTAAAAGTACTTAGAGAGTTCCCTCAGAATGAAAATGAACTGAGGCAGAGGAGACAGGAAGAACAGATGCTCACATTCACAGCCAAGAGCTCAAAAGAGTACTGGAGCTATGCTTGTTTTTCTCATCTCTTGTGGGCTGAAGAATGCCTCTCAAATCTGAGTTAAAAGGATATCTTTAACAATATATATACGTTTTGCCTTAAAGGTTCCAAGCTACAATCTTCACTGACAAACTATGTCAGCCTTAATTATCTCCAGTACTAGGAATTTTTGTCCTATTTCAAAGGCAATTTTTTGATTATCCCATTCCAACTATGGATATTTTTATTTATCTCAGTAATGATGTCACAAAGAGTTTCTCTTTCCACTTCAGTTGCTGCTCCATGTTTAACCACACACAATCTTTGACCCAGTCAACTTCTTCAATGCTCTTTCTCTTAAATTATGGAAGGAGCTTATTAAGCTCTGCAGCAGAAGTCTTATTTGCAGGTCTCTGGATCTAATATCTAATATTTTGTTGAGGAGTGAATACCATAACAGCACATAGGATTCTACAAGAAGACTTATTGACACTGTTTCAGGAGCAAAATAAATCTCTCTTTTGTATTATTTCTGCCAAATATTGCACTAAGATTACATAATGAGGCAATTAACTGGAATAATCCCTAAATCTTTTTTTGACTCATTTCTTTGCAAGGCAAAACATGTAGTTGAGAAAATACTCTGTTATTTGCTTCCAGGTGCAACCTAACAGGGCACTTTAGCAGAAGGGGAACTAAACATTTCTTCAAGAGCTTTAGGTACATTTGTAGCTGTGTTGCACATCATTATTTATTGAACCTTCAATCTTTTATCTATACATTCGACCATAATGATTTAAAGATCATTGTAAAGATTATTTACAAAATAATTCATTGAATGTAGTAGAGGGCACTTAACTGGAAGTACTTGTGAATTTGTAATGCCTATAGTTTTAGATCCTTCAATAAATATTTATTATAATAAATATATATGCTCTCGCTTATATATATGCTCTCTCTTTAAATATATATGCTCTCCTAATTCCATATAATGCAAGTTTAAGTCAGGTGCCATTTTGTGCTAGCTCAGATTCCTTATCACAGTTGTAGTTTTTACTAACTAGATCTGTATTTCTTAGAAAATGGACAGCAAATATTTGGATGATATTTAAATCTTCCTGACCTGGCACAATGGATAGTAATTTTAGTCTCTAAATAATTTTTGACAGATTCTCAAGTCAATCATACATTGAAATTCCTTAGGTTTGATACCAGTCTATCCCCATTTTTTAATTAATCTTGTTTCTAGTATTTTTGAGTACTGGAAAAACTTTTTAGTGCCTCAATCTTTTGAATATCCCAATTTCTTAAGACTCATTAAAATATAAGACTCATTAAAAAATAACTGATCTGAATGATTTCCAGACTAAAACTTCTAGGACTTTTGGGAGTATGGTTTATACTGGGATCACTATGTTTGAAAATAATTGAAATATGGGTGTATTCTCTCACACTCTTTTTTTTTTTCAAGGTACAGTATTTTGAGTCAGGCTTTTGTGGTCCAGGAAGGAAAAGTTCAACATTTCCTTAAATACTGTGTGTTGTTTATTTATCCTCTGTCATTTACAGCTGTGCTCCAGAATCATCTTTCACTAAATAACAAGTTTTCTTCTTACTCTGAATGAATGATTGTTTTGAGCTCTGGATTTTTGGTGTTGTTTTCCAAAAGGTTCAACCTGCAGCCTATCTCTTGAAATTATGTCATTTGAATTCACAGCCTTCTTCTGCCATGATAGTTATCATGGGAAAAAAAACTAGACAGGGACGGGAAGAAGAAAATGAATGTAATAATCAACTTCATGGATTATTTTCTTTTCAAATTAGCTGTTGCCTTAAGCAGTGTAACTACACAGACTGCATTTCCAACTCTGTGTTTTCTTGTTTCAAACTCATGTGCATCTCTGGCCCTGCCTACTTTCCAGAGGCACTGTAATCCAGTTGGCTTTTCTCTTGTGAGAAAATATACAGAGGAGACAGGATGAAAAGTGGCTACAGGCACATCACTTCATGTTAGAGAGAGGAAAACCAAACCAAACCAAATCAAACCAAACCAAACTGGAATACCCAGCTGCTGTGAATACACTGGTTTCTCTGATAACTTTGAGTGTGAGTAAACAATTCAAACACATTACTGTACTTTAATGAATTGCATGAACTGCAGTAGTCACCCATGCATGCTTCTATCTTGTGAAGGAAGGTATTGGCTTGGACTAACTTCGTCGTGTTTCAATAGTTATTAAAGGTTTAAGTTAACATATGTACTATAAAACTATAAAACTATAGTACATATGTTAACTTAAACAGGCCAAAATACACACCGATTTAATGGATTGAGAAGAATTCAATCTTTAGATCACATGGTCCTGCTTTTCAAAAAATAATGTTTTAAAACAACAGTGAAATATTTCACTACTTCAGAAGAATCTACTCTGTGGATACCTCAAAATTGTAATTAATGTGAAGACTTCGGATTTTCTGTGAATGGGTGGTGCTCTAGGCGTTTGGCATCCACTAAATCTTTTGTCTGCAGCCTAAATTTAGGCTGCCAGAAATCCCTTCTGCCCTCAAGTCAGCAAACATTTAGGGTTCTCTGAGGAAGGACCTGAGGGCAGCCACAAGAAATAATCTCCAGACTATATATATATATTTTTTACCCTACTTGATGTTACTGAAATGGCAAATAAAATAGCTGGAGGCTACACAAAAATGTCAGTGCCTATGGATTGGTTATATCCCAAATTCCCATTTCCATCCGGGAATACCAGCAGGACTGCCCCAGAGCTAGCCTTTGGGGTGATTCAATAAACAAACAAGGTAGATGGGCAGCTCTGCAGGCCTTGAGGCTACCCTTAGGGCTGCTCTACATAGTAACATAGACAAAGCATCTGGGACTCTGAATGTGATCACTGAAGCAACCTGTACTTTCAGAGCTGATGCTTCAGGCTCTTGGCACAACACTCATTTCTTGCTAAACAGTCATTTCACACTTTCAAAGTCTTCAGAAACTGTACACTGAAAAGCCTGCTCAGCTATGAGCTACAATGGAGATGTGAACATGTTGTGTGTCAGTGGGGTAGCACTGATGAGTGTTTCAAAGGAAAAAATAACTAATCCAGGGACGACATATGGGAGACCTTGCCACAGAGTATAAGGCTGAATGAGAAAAGTTCTGATCCTGTTGTCCTTTACTGGTGGTATGTATGCCTGGTATTGTCTTTAATTTTGATTTACATTTTTCTTGCAATCTTTTACTTCCATTACAAAATGAACCAAATTACTGTCTCAATATTCTTCTCATGTGTCTTTAAGAAGACATGTAAGTGAAGAAAAACTGTATAGCTTTGCCCCAGTAGATATCACTGTTTAACTGAATCTTCTGTATTTGGTCTTATTAACATGCAATATATGTAAAATATATTCAGTATATAATAGATTTAATGGTTTATTTCTTAGTGGAGATACTAGTTTATGGACTTATAAATATAGTATCATTTGTTGGATAGTCTGGAGAACAAGTTTATCAGCTCATTAAAATCTTGCTGATATAAACTGCAGTTGCTGAAAGAGAAGATGTTATACACCTCATCATTCAGCTAAAGGTTTCTACTCATTTGCAGTAATTTAAAATGCCACATTACAGGAGTTTACAACTAGTAAACAACTAGTTCTTGGTGTCCTAGATAAGTTCAGGCTTGGATAATATTTTGAATACTTAAAGTATTCTGTTTGCTTCATCAAAAGTTTCATGGCATCAAGATGCTGCTTAAAAGCGAGAAGCAGTGATAATGTTATCAAGTGGCACGTGATGAGGGATATAAGCAGAGATAAATAAAGCCCACACACTTTAAAATTTAAAAATCACATTTGGCAAACCCTGTAAGTACATTTTTCTGAATAACATTTCCCACTAATTCATTGTGAAGAACCTTAGAAGTATATTAGGCTAGAACAGTTCTGCATAGTGATTCTGTTTGAACAAGACTATTATTTAAAATCCTTGGCAGGTATATAATATTATATATATAATATAATATAATATAATATAATATAATATAATATAATATAATATAATATAATATAATATAATATAATATAATAAATATAATATAAATAGAACCCCCCCTTGAATTCTGTGTTAGGGTTTATGAATTTATGAAGTAAGGAAATTAAATTATCAGGGCCTATAAGGTCATATGGAACCATAAGACATAAATGAAAGGATGACTATAAAGCATCAGACCACAGCTTTTAAATATCTTCCTTAATAGGAATGAACATTACCCCTTTCCTCACTGTGCAGTACCGTATCTATACAAGACTTCACATAGCCTCATTCCAAATAGCTACTATTGGTATCTGGTTTCTTTCAGTCTAAGTGCTGGATTCTGTGTGCTTGTGAATTCTAATCTTTGTTACCTATAAAGAAAGATATGTGTACATAGGAACTTATTTAAATTTGTGAAGCCTTAAAGTCTCTTCCAATGAAGGTTTATAGGACTTTCCATTAAACATTGAATCTTGTTCCTAGTTACACTGAAGAGCTAGATGTAGTGAGTTTTGCTTTTTTTTTCCCCAATGTGTATCCAGTTAAAAACTTTCATTTGACTTATATTTAACCACTCAATTGCCATGCTTGTTACAATGTGCACCCATGAGAAAATGGGCAAATTTACAGGATACATATAACCTGTACTCAGAATAGAAATTATGCCATGGGCAAAAGACAGACTTTAACTAGCAATCTGTATACATTATTGTCACGCAGGCTTGGCTATGCTTTAACATATGTAAGTTGGAATTTCTGGTTTTAGAACTTGGAAATCATGATGCTTCTTCATTTTTTTACCTAAAATTATGTGCATAGATCAAGCACATTTCCAGTAATGCTTATGTATGTGAAACTAACCCATAAAATCTGATATTCTTTTCTACCACTAATATGTTCTGAAAGTAAATGCACTTACTTTCAACCTGAAATGTTTCAATTCAGATGTCACTCAAATCAAGTATTCAGAGAGGGAATTTTACCAGGTTCAAATGAATTTGTTTAACATGAGTTCTAATCTTTTCTTCATTTTTTATAGATATTCTGTCAGCTGAATACACTACTAGAAGTGTCAGCTGAAACAAAAACAAATGGATTTTCTGCAAATATGTAATAAAAAACATAGATGGGAATTTCAAAATGAGTAATGGAAAATACATGTACCATAATTTGTGTTCATTGAGTCAGAAAGAGACACATATCAAACACAAGGTTTTGTCCAACTAAAGCAGTTTGAACTTTGGTTAGAAAACACTTTTGGTAACTTACTCATGTATAAAGGATGGATACCATTATGCTCAGGTCATTGATTCGTTTGTTAAAAGTTACAGGCTTAATCCCTTGTTTACTACACATTCTCATTTTAATCTTGGTAAAATCATCTGATTTCAATATCTTTTCTCAGCCTCAGCAAGTCACTTGATTTCTCCTTCTTGTCTCACTTTACCACACCAGAAAACAGACTAATGCCTACCTTCTTATTTAACTAAAGCTGAAGTTTAAATGACTTTGAACAGAATCTTATTTTGCTATTGTCACAGAAGAGTAATGTTTGGCTGAGAGCTCTTTAAGATTGGCTGATTTTCACTGTTTGCTTTTATAGCTTCTCGCAGTCTGGTGCCCTAAATATGCTAGCATGGAGAAAATGGAAAAGTCAATACATTTTCTCATTTAAATTTTATGCTTATTGTGTGATAAGATGAAAATGTACACTTGTAACTTTTTCTTGGAAAACTTGATTTACCTTTGGAAACTGAAACATAATGTGACATATTAGCAATACAATAACATGGGGGCAGATTACTCTTGCTCCTTATACAGGTGATCCTGATTTCTGATGAAGGTTTCATTTCAACCAAATTGTTATTTTTCCAGTAGAAGAGTCAGAGAAGAGCAGAGAGAGGGTTTTTGTTTGTTTGTTTGTTTTGTTTCTAAGAAATGTTCCCTTATGGGACTATTGAAATAAAGGTTACAACAATAAAGATATGAAATTGGATTTCTCATGGTGAGCAATTTCAAATATCAAATACATTCAAAGAAGATTATGATCTTTGAGGAGATCATAGAAAGAAATATGTTTTCCGTTAGGTCCTATGTTTAGCTGTATTTAGCAAAGCCTTCTCAATGAGAAAAAAAATCACTGTTTCCTACAGAAAAATAAGCCAATATTTCTTTTTCCTAAGGTATTTTATTGAATTTAAGAGCACGCTAACCTTTATTGTGCCACAACACCTAAAAAAAAAATATTGTTATCAACTATTAAGTTGATGTTGCCTAGAGTTTAAACATTTGTAGCCTTTATTCTGAGGAAAATGCTTGGAGTTACATGTGAGGTTTTTAAGTTCATATGAAATGGATGTTTGTATTTTCTCACTGTCTGCAATAAAAATAATATAAATTATCTTTCTAAAAGATTAATGTGTTTTTCAATTTCCAAATGAATATGTTTCATTTTTGAACATCTTTGACTCATGTTGTCAAGATCTTACTTCAAAAGGCTGACATCTGTCTTTTTGTAACAAAGTGAAAATCAAAATGAGAAACAGAAGGAAATGGAAAAGAAGAGGTGAAAGAGACAGTTACATTTTTGAATAAGGAGATAGATCTTTAAACTATCAATGCTGTAAGTTCAGACAAAAGTGGTGAGTGGATAGAAGAGACTTATATGGACTTCTTAGTGCACTTTGACAGGAAATTAAATACCTTTATATCTGCTCATCTGTCATGCATTCACCTTTATCTCATGGCATGTCCTTAGAAAATGGTGACATTTGCAAACAGTTCAATTAAAGTTACCACGTTCTGTGTGATGCTGCAAACTCTACGTATGAAATAAATAATAAATTGCACAGCATGGGTATCTCTTCTTTTCAAGCAGCATGTAGGATCATAACAGCGCGTATATATAACAAAGTTGAATGAATATTGATTAGCCACTTTTACAATTCTGTGGTCAAAGATCACTGTAAGCTTACAATTCAAGATTCAAAATTTATGTTTATGTTAGAAAGAGGATTGGAAAGATTAAAATTTTCTGTTAGCTGAATTGTGTTGAGAACTAAAAGAACAAAATGAAAACGTGCTGTTCCCAAACCTTAATCTCATATTTAGGGCTAAACTTTCCTTCCCTTTCCTTTCTTTTTTAGAATGTCCCAAGATGGAAGAGACCCACAAGGATCATTGAGTCCAACTCCCGTCTCCACAAAAGACCACCCAAAAATCAGACCCTATGATTGAGAGAGTTGTCCAAATACTTCTTGAACTCCTGCAGTCTTGGTGGCATGACCACTTCCCTGGGGAGACTGTTCCAGTGCCTGATCTATTCTCATCAATACAACTTTTTCCTAATATCCACTCTGATCCTCCCATAAGGCAGTTTCATGCAGTCCCCTTGGGTCTTATCGCTGGTCACCAGAGAGCAAAGATCAGTATCTCCCGCTTGCCCCCCCCCATAAGGAAGCTGTTATGAGGTCTCCTCTTCTCTAGGCTGAACAAACCAAGTGACCTCAGCTGTTCCTTGTAAGTCTTTCCCTCTAGATCCTTCATTATCTTTGTTGCCCTCCTTTGGATGCTTTATAATATTTCTTATATTATGGTGCCCAAAACTGCACACAGTACTTGAGGTGAAACCACACCAGTGCAGAACGGAGTAGGACAATCACTTCTCTCAACCTGCTACCAATGCTGTGCTTGATGCACCCCAGGATACAACTGGTCCTTTTGGCTGCCAGGGCACACTTGTGACTCATACTCAACTTGCCATTGACCAAAAACCCCAGATCCCTTTACATGTGGCTGCTCTCCAGCCTCTTGTTTCTCAGTCTGTACATATAGCTAGGATTGCCTCTTCCCAGGTGCAGAATCCAGCAGTTACTCTTGTTAAGCTACATACTATTGGTGATTGTCCAGCCCTCTAATTTGTCAAGATCTTCATGCAAGGCCTCTCTGCCCTCAAGGCAGTCAACAACTCCTTCTAATTTAGTGTCTCATGCAAACTTCTTTAGTATGCATTTGAGTCCTGCATCCAAGTCATTTATAAAAATATTAAAGAGAACTGGCCCTAAAATGGAACCCTTCTAATGACTAATGGGTAGGTTTGCCTGCCAGTCCAAGTAGAAACCCACTTCCATACTCCCCTGCCTCTTACATCACCACCTTCACCTGGTTTTGAGAGGGTAGGAGACCTTTCATTTCTTGCGTTTTGGCAGGCTGATGCATCTGTCTCAGGGATAGCATAGTATGATTCCACCAGTCAATCTTCTTCTCAGATTGTCTGATGCTCCTCAGCCTGACCACCTCCTCCCAAAGCTCTGTCACCAGGCTAAAGTAGTTCTTCTACCTGGGAACACCTCCCACCGGTGTATTCAGTGCTGCCATCAGACACTGAAAACTCAGGCACAGGCTGCAGCTTGATACCTGGATTGCTGCCATGTTCCTGGGTATCTGTCTTAGTTCCTGTGGATGAAGTCAAAGTGAATACAAAGGACATAGTTTTCTGCTCCTTTACTGGAGTCCTTGTGAGCACGTTACAACTGCTGTTTGAAGTGGCAGAGTAGCCTACATGCACTCCCTGCGCAAACTGCTGTGCCTTGCCCTGATCACTTGCACTCCCTAGGGCTGCCTTGTGTAGTGTGGGGTTGCTGCTGTTGCTCCTGACCCTGCTCTGTAGCTGCTCTCATGAAAGCTGCTAGCTCCTGGTGGCTCTCTGCAGTCCCCTGGGGTTTTCATGTCTCAGGGAACCACCACGTACACCATGATCCCAGCTCCTCTGTGGAATGCACCAGCACCAGGGCTGATTGCTTCAACAAGTGATGAGTGATATAGGTAAAGACTTTGCTCATGTTACACACCATCACTCCATGAAGAAAAAACACAGCATAGCATTACAGTCTGACTGTATACTGTATTAGTCTATGGGAATATAATGGAAACTAAAGCATGAGTCACATCAAACTAAAAATCCAAGGAGACACAACTATAGAATTTCTAGATTGGAGTATTTTAGTATTCAGTACTTTATGAGAGACTTGGAAAGCCTTCCATGAGAAGAGGAGGAAAAAAAAATAAAAAAAGAGAGAGAAAAAGGGAAAATAAAGTTTTTTTAAGATATTCAGAAGTAAGAAGTGACAATATTTCTTGACTGTACTTTAAGAGTATACACAAAGACATGAACAGGACTTTTTTTTTTTTTCTTTCTTATTATTAATGTTCTTCAGGGGGCACATATCCAGGTATTTTAGTAAGAAAGAAGTTCATAGTATGTAATTGTTAGTATATTTATTACAGAATCTATAACTTTCTCAGACATGCTTGATTCTTGAACAAGTTTCTGGTCAGCTTGAGCACACTAAATTACAAGAGATTTTGAACTGAGCTATGCATTCCATGAGGAAACGATACTGAAAAGATGATTGAGAATCACAGTCTGAAAAACTGATTTCACAAAGAAAGTTTTCAAAGTTTCTCTTTTATAGGTATCACATCTTTCTTCAGTCAACTTCAATCAACTGCAATCAACTGTTCTCCAGCTATGCAAAAGATAGAAATTGTGGGTTGTTGGATATAAAGTTGGTATTACAGACTGGTTATCATGCATATATTGTGAATCTTTTGGCTATCCAGTCTTCCCGAAACTTGATATAGATATGCTCAGTAACACTACAGACATACGAACTGTCACTTATTACATGTAAGACTTGGCTCATGGCTCACACTTCCTTTCACAACAAAGAATATACCTAATAAATTAATGTGCTGCTGCACTTTTACTCCTGCTGGTAACTTGACTCAGTTGGCAGTAATGGCCACCTGGCTTGTCAGAGTGGACAGCATCCACAGGGGTGGGCATGTACCAGAGTATAGCATCTACCAGGCCTAAAGGTGTCCTTCTTATTGTCAGACATTTCAATATTAGCTTTGCATCCACCTGCCCCTGCTCATGTGACATAGTGCCATCTAAAGTAAGAAGAGGTAGATATATGAGATATCTTCATGTAGAATTAGAGGTGATCTCTGTGGGGTTCTACAGCAATAAGATGTATCTCATGTAGGTGCTACAGTGGTGTTTAGCAGAGGAGGATCATCTATAAGTGATCTTTTATCCTGCTCAGTTAGTGAAGGCAGTAAGAACCATTTATATTAAAAAGCATTTGCTGGACTGAATTCTTACTAGCCAAGAGTCAAAAGAGGAGTAAGAGCAACTGAGCAGGTAAATGGATCAACACAGATATAACTTTAAAAGCTGTGAGCTCTAATATGAGCCAAATCAATAGTGAGTAGGTGCATGCTGACTGTGCATGTGTTGAGTAGACACTACAGGCTGGAGTGAGTACCAATCCCTGCAGAGTAGTATAACATAACAGTAGAAAAAATGCTCAACAGAAAGTACGTACTTTCATTGTTTCAAATACTTACTTCAACATGGTACCCCATTGCTCCATATTATCATTCATAACTTTATGCAATGTTAAAAACCCTACATCATGCATTAGAAATAATGCTAACACGAGCAATTAAAGCATACCTCTAATCCATGAAATACAGGACTTACATCTTATTGGCACGAACATATTAAAACTCAAACCCTGAAGAAAATTACTAATCAGACACTGAGACACAGTGAATTAGACAAATCTCTGACAATGAGAGGGAGAGCAAGCAAGCTAACCATTAAGATCACACCTCCTCCTCTACAGAAGATAAGAGCTGTCCAGTGACATGTTCTAACATCAATTCAGCAACTGAGTGCACTGAATGTTGAGTGTAAGGGATTACAATCACAAAAGATTGCTATGTTTGCTGTCTTTATAATAGATTTGGGAAAAAGTCTGTATCTTAGTCTTCTGTGGCCAGATTCTGCTCCTGTAATACAATGATGCTCATTGTAACAGTTGTTATCAATTCAGTAAATTACAAAAACTATTAATTACATAAAAGACAATATAGATTTTTCTGTATGATTTTGTATATGATTCCAGTATGACTTTCCTATATAGCTGGCTTTGCTATTTGAAAGATAAACATTGAAATTTTTTCCCTGTATAGAATATTTCTTCTTTATTAAGTCTCTATATAGATACCTCAGATAGTTTTTCCAAGTGGATTGTTTTTGTGAAGATATATAGGTAGGGACCAATAGGTTGTTGCTTTAGGTAACAGCCCAAAATGGAAAGAAATAGCAATTTGGGATGCCACAAAAACACAGATAAAGATCATGTAGAGGGTACTTTTTTAACCTTCAACCCAGAGAAAGGTATATGGAAAATGAACTATGACAAAAAGGTGTAAGAAATCTGCTCACAAGAAAATTATAATCCATGAACTTTTTTTTTTTTTAATAGCATAATATTAGTATAACATTTTTCTTCTCTTACTCCTTCTCCCTTTATTCATTTCTCATAACTTGGAGTGAGTTTAAAATTAGACAATCTTCTAAAGTCAGAGCAAGTATCATTGCATTTGATCTACAAAGCATCCAGCATGCTTCAGAGTGTTATATAAATAACATGGAGGTCTAATTCTGTACTCATCCTCTCAAGAGGTGTCAGAAGGAGCAGGAGATGATTTTAAAGTTATTTTTATGCTGCTCAGATTTTGCTTTGACTTAGACCAGATGTCGTGTTTTAACTTTTTTTTTTTTTTCCTGATAATTTGGATGTCTACAGGTTTGAAAGTTTACAGTAAATCTCCTTGCTATTCTCTTCATGAAGGAGTGCTATGGAAAGAACTGTGCAAGTACTGTGTAGTCTCTGCACTAGGTGAATCTTCTGCTAAAACATCTGTACCCCATTGGAGTGATTTAGAGGGAGAAGACTATAAGAGGCCAGGTAGTCCTTCAAAGACCCAGATGGGCAGCTGGCCCTGTTTACCAAGATAAATAGGTGCCAGAGATAAGAAACCACATGGGGGCCTGTTTTCCAGCTGGCAGATTTAAAAGGCTTCCATCTCAGAAAAGAGGATTCATGAAGCAAGTAGATTATTAGCTAGAGGATGTTTCCTCTTCAAAGAAGGACTGAAGAGACTAGCTGCCTGATTTGAAGGTTGCTAGGAACTGTTTCATTTTTGTCTTCTCTACAGAGTGGATGGGATTGCTCTCCTAGTCTGATGGCTAATGGAAGTTATGTACGAATTCTGTAGCTAAGTTGCTCAGGTACTCATATCAGGTTTTGACCCATGAACAAATACTGCACCACAAAGGTTTGAATCAACATGTTTTAACTCAAAGGAGATTAGTCACAGAGGACAGTTTTCTTCTTGGTTTGCTACTCTTGATGATTTTTTCTTACAGACAACAGAAATAAAGCCTCTTCTGGTCAGGACTCTGAATATCAAAGTAAGGTTAGTGTAGTCAGCCACTGAAGGTCTTTCTCTCTCTTACTTCTAAAGCGTGTCATTAGATGATTTGTCACCTTCAGCAGAAGCATACTCCTTTTAATACCTTTCTCTGTATAAGCTGCTCTAACAGCAGTGATGTTAAATATTATATTAATATTAAAAGGATCACTGAGGTAAAAACTCATTGTGCTAAGGTTAGCCCTTCCAAACTGCAGTCTGTAAAATTCATAGAATATCTTCAATTCTGTCTAAAGAAAAATAGAATTTAGACAAATCAACATCATACAGTGTAAGATTATGAATGTACGGTGGAGTAAGTAGGGGTATCTACAGTCTATTTTAATATTCCATATAGTCCACACTAGAACTGTGGCTTTTGTGTTTTATTATTTTAGGGGAAATAGTTTTAAAAACATTAGTCCTACTGCAGTGTCACAGTGATAATAGAAAACACCAAAGCACTTATGTTTTAACAGAAATATATTTTGTTAAATGTATTGTTTCTTTATTGGTTCAATCATCTGGATGGATTGAACTGTATAAGGCTGTTAAATCTAAAAATGAAAGATGAGGTGTGTTTCTTTCAGCTTGCAAACATTTGTTATTGGCCTTTTTGTAGAAAACATTTCAAAGGAGAAAATACATTATCCCCTCTTTTGTTTTATGTGGCAACTTGAATAAATCTGTTACTTTCCTTAGCAAAAAGATCCAAAATGTTTTATACTAGAAATATGGCTATTTGCAATGCTGGATTGTATTTGTAGCTCATTAATTTATTGCGTTACCTCCAACAGCAGAAAATACTTAAAGGTTACAAGAAGTACAAAGAAAGTAAAAGAATCTGACAGTCCGTGGAAATCAGCAACATATTCTATACGATTTTATTCAATTTAACATCATTTATAACTCAACAAAATTTATAACTCTTCTCATCTAAGAACAACAAAGAGTCCCAAAGCCAGGTGCTACAATATTTGTCTCTCTCTTCACAGCCCTATAAAAGGGATGACAAGTGAAACCTCTGCTTTCATTTGTGTGTTTGCACAATTGGAATTCATTGCTCTGAACAACTAAAAATCTATGGTACAGACCTCTATGCATACTCCACTCTACCAAACCTCTCTATCAAATACCTGTATATGAATATATGAACTTCATTCCTTTTGTCCATTTCAATAGGAATCTACCATTAGCATTCATTTTGATGTGAAGTTATGTCATTAGTATTGTCTTATAGCATTTAAACCAAATTTTTGACAGAGGAAATACACTCTGAGAGCCATTTTGTTCTGACTGAACTCTTCTCCTGACAGACAGCAAAACCCTTCTGTTCCCCGAATTTGCTTTGGCAATATGCCTTTTGATTTTCTTCCTTCATAGTCACACATATGTGCTGCTTCCTATTGATATGGATCTCAATTATCTCACATCTCTTTCTAATTCTGTCTTTTGATCTTCCCTCCTTATGATCTGATTCCTTATTGTCTCCATTATGTCTTCTTTCCACCAGGGTTTTGGGATTTTTTTTTTTTCTCCTTTTAGTCCTACCAATTCAGTCCAGGAAATTTGCTCTTGAACAGTTACTTTTGCGGTAACTCTCTCTTCCTTCGCCATGCTTTCATGGTCAATATCTAGGTCCAAAAGCCTGTGCTCCATATATTTTCCTGCAGCCTTATATCCTGTATATCTTTAAATGTCAATGAGTTCCGCAATCATTTTTAGCTTCACCTTTACATCCTGAATCTTTACTTTGCTAAGCTTTGCTAGATGATACTAAAAATACAAGAAGCTTGCATGTTGTCTCTGAATAGGTACTCTCATATCATGCTGATTCTTTCCATCAATTTATTTCTGTTGCCTTTTCTCCTCCTTAGGTCACTGCCAGAACTGTCTGTGGACATCATCACCTTCCCTTTCTAGCAGATATCTTTGAAGATGAAAGATGCCAATTTGAAAAACTACCCTCTGACACCCTGCTTTAAGTACTCTTTTCACCACTTCACATACCTGCAATACTGCAGTATTGTACTAAAGCAGAAATTTTCTTCTTGACCAGGCTTGTAGTCATTTGATGGTCCAAACTCTGAGTCCTGATTCTTTTTATCTGAAAAATTTAAATGGTTTATATTCATACTATTCATCAAGATGACTACTAACAATAGCCATAATAACTAACCATTTAATAACAATATATTAAACTTCCCTAATCGAATTGGTCAAGGAATAAACAAGCATGCTTAGAGTGAATTTGGAAATGAAAGGCGTTCAGCATTTGGATTACTTTTTGGTTTGAAATATTTATGTAATTTCAAAGTAACTTAAAAAAAAAAAAATCCTGAATACTTTGCTATTCTTCACCTAAAGAGTTTTTATCCAGTAATTTTGATATCTAATTTAATATCAAATTTTGACATATAACTTGAGATCAATGGGCACACTAACTGGAAGAGATTTCACACACCACCTTTTAGGACTGCATTCTTATTTTTCTATGTATCCTCTGTTAAAAACAAACAAAACCAACAAAACTTAGATTAAACATATTAGCAAAGCTTAACTTAACTTCAGAGCTTTAACCATAATTTTTCATCTGGTTCTCTGTCAAACATGGCAGATTTCTCTTGAAATATAAAAGATCATTTGTTATCCACAATGCTAATACATAAACTGATATTGGAAAAGCTGGCATTCTCCACTGTCTTACCTGAAACAGTTCTGTTACTGCTGGCAGTGCTGTTTAAAGAGTAAGATTCAAACAGTGTTTTGTTTTAATCCCAGAAAGCAGTTCAGCACTGCACAGTCACTTGCTCACTTCCTCTACAGTGGGATGGGGGAGAGAATCAGAAAGGCAAAAGTGCAAGAACTCATGTCTCGAGATGAAGATAGTTCCTATATAAAGTAAAAGACATGCAAGTGAGCAAGCAAAACAAGGAATTCATTTGCTGCTTCCCATTGGCAGGTAGGTGTTCAGCCACTTCGAGGAAAGCAGGGCTCATCACATGTGATGATTTCTTGGAAAGACAAACACCATCACTCTGAACACACCCCAATCTTCCTCCTTCTTTATCCCAGCTTTTATTGCTGAACATGATGTCATATGGTATGGAAATTCTCTTTGGTCAGTCTGGGTCAGCTGTCCTGGCTGTGTTCCCTCCTAGCCTCTTGTGCAACCCCGCTGGCAGGGCAGCACAAGAAACAGAAAAGTCCTTGACTCTGTGTAAGCACTGCCCAGCAGCAACTAAAACTTCTGTGTGTTATCACTATTTTCACCCTAAATCCAATAAACAGCATCACAGAAGCTTCTATGAAGAAAATTAGCACTACCTCATCCAAGACCATGACAACCAGTTTTTATACAAAGCTTCAGAAAGTAAAGTTCCATGTAAGTGAAAGGATGGTATGTATATACATGTACACATCTGTTTCTCTGTGGCAGATTTTGGTCAGCTAAATTTCCTAGACTTTACGTAATGCTAGAGATCCATTAAAATACTAATCTCCTTTATAAAAGAGGGAAAAAGTAAAATCCCTGGAACGTTACACTTACTGAGGATATCTCTACATCAAGTTCCTAGATTTTTATTTTTATATTTTTTGTATTTCAAAAAAAAAATTTGTCTGGGATGTGGTCATTTTCAAACAGAAGGAATAGACTAATTAAGCGATAAAAACAGCCATGTACAAATTGCCAGATCCTGAACCTGGCGAAATCAAAGAATTTCTCTTCATTGTTCTTCTGCTTGCTGAAGTGTTACCAGGCACCCACAGTGCAGAAAGTAAGACAGAAGAATAAGAAGACAGAATGCTTTCTTTTCTTAGCTACCTAAGTGCAACATGTAATATTTACACGTATAAAGATTTTCTGAGGAGGGTAAGATGATAGTTAAGTTCTCAGAGTCACTTTAATCTCACGTACATCTCTCTTTCCCCTTATTTTAGTTCTATGGATATTAATGAAATCTGAGAAAAATGTCATCTGTTTAGAAAAAGAAAACGGTTCTGAGTGAAGAACATTTTCAGCAGGAATGTAGTTATAAGGTATTATACTTTGCAACAACACTATTACACTTTGCAACATCAGGTAAATTTTGTTTTTGAAAAACTAATTTTGAAGCAAGTATCCTGTACATTACTAACACAATAAATTCAGATATAAGCATTGGAGTAGGATTACTTCCTTTTGTAATTTGTTTTTACCTTTTCATTTGATCTTTGCTCTCATATATGTGTAGATCTATTCATTTCAGAAGCATTATACAAGGCTGTAATCCACCTCAGGATTTCATTCATACTTTCTCTATCCGTCAGTGTATATCTTGCCTGCTAATTAGAAATAAGGTAGAAATGCTGGGAACTGAAGTCTTTTTGTCAATTACAGGAATTCATTATCAATAAATGTGCTTAGCAGAATTAGTTAGCTTTCTGTAAGATGTGTAGTTGGTAATGATTCCTTCACAACAGAAGAATACATTAAATGCATAAAAGATCTTGTTTCAGACAGGTCCTTTTCAGTGACACTGAAATCATATGAAAAGAGCTGTCATGCCTTTTGGCATAAAAAAACTGCAACAGTTTTACCTCTCCTCTGAAATGTACATTCTTATCTCCTTTGCAATTACAATTATCCTGGCATGTTTGTTCTGTGGTATAGGAGTCTCATGCTGAATAGAAAGAGGATAGACATCTCAGGAAAGACATTGATTTTGACACTAGAAAGAGACAAAGTACTATCTGACAGTATGGCAAAGATCAGTGATATTCCAGTGTTAGTAGTCACTTGACTGATTAAATTGAGTTGTTAAAATGAGCTGTTAAATCTTCAAACCTCCAAATTAAAAACAAACAAATAAATAAATACCCAAATTAGTTTAAGTTATGAGAAATAACTGAGCTTTATACTAAGACCCATCATGCTACTTTTCACAAACAATGTTTAAGGTTTTTATTTCCCTTCGCTGCCTATCTGGCAGCATATCTTTTCCAATACTTTCATGTCTATTGCTCTGTTAAACATTTGCTCAGGTACAAATTAAGAGCACATTCATACCAGCACAGAGCAAATGTGAGGACAAAAAAGCATACCATATAACCAATTTAAACGTCTTAATGTCTTGACTCCAAAACAAGGTGGTTTACTACCTGTAGTAGGATCCTGACAATAGAGCTTTTGGGCATCAAAATAGCCAAAGAACTGTATTTCTACTTTGCAGGCATGATGTCAAACAAACAAACAAACAAAAAGAAAATAAAAAGATTAAAAAAATCCTTGTCTTTGTATCAACTTCAGCTCAAAAGCCTCATCTAAATTTCATTAACTATCACAGACAAAGTCAACCCAAAAAGTCAAAGCTCCAACATTCTTCCTGATTTGGAGATAAAAAACTACCCATATTTTCACATGGTATTTGCTTAACATTTTTTAAATGTTCTTTCTTCCACTGAGAGAGAAGGTCAGAACTGAAATGTTGAGATGGGTTTGTTAAAGCTTTCATGAAGGAAACCTTAGTCTTATGCAAGGTCAGAAACAGAATTTTCTTTGTGAAAGCCTAGGAAAATCTAGATAAAACCATAGGTTTTGAAGGGAGGGCTATAAAAGGTTGTATTGTTGGGTTACAACAAAACTTTAGTCCTGTCTGATTTGTACAATAAACTTATTGGCCTAATATTAACTTTATAAGTATCCAAAAGGTGTATATATATATATATATATATAAATAAAAAAATACAGTGTCATAATTAAGGAAATTGCAATTTAGCCCAGCCAGCTTCACTATATATGCAAAGAGAGATTTATAGTCAAAGTGACAACAGATTAGTCAGAATAATGAAAACAGAATACTAAAATCTCAAACTACATAATAGCTCTGTAAATACAACTGCAGAAGATGTCATGCCCTTCTTTATCACAGACATCACTATAGGACAAATCACTTCTATATCTAAAACTATAACATGCCTTGAATAACACCATTTTTTTAAATTTATTTTTTACTATAAGAAAATAACTCCAAAGGATTAAGTGTGATTAAGAGCCATATCAGTAAATCTAGCTCAATCTTCAGTCTAATAGTATATTTGAACTGTTTACTGGGAGAAGCCCAGGAGATGAAAATAGGGAAAAGAAAAGTTTAAACTTTGAAGTAGTAATTAAGAATCTGTTCCCTATAGACACAGGTATCACAAACCTGATTCTCACAGGACATCTCAGTCATTTTAAGAATTTATTTGCTGTATCATCTCACAGAAGCCATGATCTTTCTGTCAGCACCTTGTTTTTGTAACAGCATGTTATGGTTTAACCTGGCAGGCAGCTAAGCACCACACAGCCATCCACTCACTCCCTTCTGCCCCACCCAATGGGATGTGAGAGAGAATTGAGAAATAAAAATAAATAAATAAATAAATAAATAATAATAATTTAAAAAGTAAAAGCTCATGGGTTGAGATAAAGACAGTTTAATAGGACAGAAAATGAAGAGAAAATAGTAATAGTAAAAGAATATACAAAGCAAGTGACGCACAATGCAATAGCTCACCACCTGCTGACTGATGTCTAGCCCATCCCTGAGCAGTGCCCCACCTGGCCAGCCACCCCAGTCTTATTGTTTGGCCTGAAACCTTACATTATGTAATATCCCTTTGGCCAGTCTGGGTCAGCTGTCCTGGTTCTGTCCCCTCCCAGCTCCTTGTGCACTGCCAGCCTCCTCACAGGCAGGGCAGCACAAGAAGCAGGAAAGGCCTTGGCTCTGTGTAAGACTGGCTCTGCAAGACTCAAAACACACACCAGTGAGTCATCAGCATCCTCATCCTAAATCCAAAACCCAGCACCATACCACCTACTAGGAAGAAAACTAACTCTGTCCTAGCCAAAACCAGGACACAGTGTCTGTGAAATATAATGAATTATCATTTTTGTGGAGAAGATTCCACATCATCTAATTGTAGGCTTTTATATTGTAGAGTAAATGTGGACTAATTTCCCTAAATTCCTCTGAAAAAGCAGAAATCCTGCTGCAAAGAAAGTATTCTGAGGTGATAAATTAGATTCCTCTGGGAGACATTGTTTTTTTTCTGTTACGCCTATCAGATAATGAACACATCGACACGTTGAACCATATAAGACAAAGAACACTATAACACATAATACCTAGTGGTAGGCAATGAAAATACCTTTCCTAACAATAGGCATACATAAAAGTGGGGCTGCAGTGAGCATCCTGGGACTATCAAGTTCAGTTCTTTTCCATCAGATGCAAACATGCCATGCCTTTAACATATTGATCAGCTCCATTTTATAACTAATTTGTATTTTTACCCTGTTACTTATAGAAGCTTACTACAGTCATAAGAAATATTGTTCTTTGTGCAAGTTTGTGGTGGTGAAAGTATGGAAAAAGTGACCTCATTTAAAACATCTGTGGAGAAAGTGTTGGAATATATTGAAATTAGAAAGCTAAATTTGTAGGGAAAGATTCTCTTTCATGTAATACACTACTGAAAGAAGGTAATATTACTGAGCAATCTGAGAGTGTTCTTCTTACTGGGACAGGACTTTTTCACTTAATTTTAGATATCTAAAAATTTGACATTTATTCTTATCTGGCCAGTATGCTCCCTCAGTCACAATAGAAGCTATGTAAAGCAAAGTTAAGTTGCATTTTTGCCTTTTAAATATCTCCATAGTATCAACTTATATGGAAAGTCTCTCTCTTTACAAAAGAACATATATCTCTATACAAGAAAAATATATGAAGTGCCTTGTAGGCTCTCTTAGAAACCTGACTTTCAAACAATTGAAGTTAAATAAAATGAATGCCACTATCATGTACAGAGACAATAGTGTCTTGGGGCAGGGGAAGGAGAGGCAAATATAACACACCTATTAGTGGTTAAGAGAGGTTTCTCAGCACATACCACAATCTCATTCCCTACTGCAATCTTCTCTCCAATAGTTTCCCACAGACAGCGGAATTTATTCCTAGCTTTTGGAGGTGACTTAATCACTCTGGGAGACATATTTTGAATTAATCCAAATGTTGTCCTTAGACAGCAAAACCACTAAAAGTTTATCAGTGGGTATTGCAACATATAACAGTATCGGTCCTGGTATACCAGAGCAGAAATTCACCTTTTTAGGTGTATATGCTGTAGTAATGTGAGAGAAGTGCTGCAGATCCTTATTAAATGTAGATTCCTTATTAAAGACAGAGGTGTCAGGGCCCTGAGGGCACCAAGAGGCCCCAGTGGCTGACCAGCCTCCCATGGGGAGCCCCATCTACACCCCTGTGTAGCAGGGGCTACAGGGTACCAGCTTGCATGCCATAAGAGGCAGCCCCTGTGCCCTATCCCAGACATCCTAAAAGGTTGATTGCTCATTGTTATTTAGGTAAATAGCTTTAAATACATAGGTTCTATGACAAGACTGTGTTTATTCATATGATGCTCATTTTCTTTGCAGTAAAATGAAACATTTCTGCAGTCACCAAGACACTGCAAGATTTAAAAACCCCATGAGCATCACTCTGCTCAGAACTTTGTTCTGCACTTGAATCCCTTGGGCAGTAGCATAACATTTCACATAAATGGTTTGTTTATTTACTTCTTAATATAGAAGTACTTAGCAAAATAGATATAAATACCTTTGTGGTGAAAAATCACTGTCTAAAATGCCCTCTGGGTGGCTGGTAATGATTGCAGTTAAAAAGAGAGGCTGATCTGGGGCTGGTGTGGCAGGCAGCAAGGGCCTCAGGAGCTTCACCTTGCATGTGACTGCCATTTTCATTCTGCAGGAATGAGTAAGTGAGTGTATGTGCTCCAGGGAGCCATCTGTAATGAAATAATCCTCTACAGAAATTAACGGAGTATAATGAAACTAGCCACTGGAAGCTAAAATACTAGTGACTGTCTGATATTCTTGGGAGTCCACTTGCAAAAATTATTCATCAGTTTTGGACCTCAAGGATACCCAGTAAATGGGCTTATGGAAGGATTACCTTCTGTATTGCATTTTCTTGCCTAAAGGCAATCCTGTCTCAGGATTTCTGCTTGCATGTGGGTCCCTACTGACTACACTGAAGCCATATAAAGACTGTACATCATGAAACAGCATCAGACTGCATGTAAGCAGAAATGAGTAAATGCTTTACCAGGTGCTTGGACATGTGCATCTTGGTTTATGGTACATTAGTGATCACAAACAGACCTGAAGGCTACATCTATGCTAGTGAATAAAATATGACAATTCTTTGACACTAGAACCAAGGAGCACCGCGTGGCCTATGTCTGTGCCATTAAAATCTCATTACCTACAGCACAGAATAGTCATGTGCAAAATAACCTCATCAGTGGTAATTCCTGAATAATGCTGAGGAACTGCTGTGGAACAGGTTAGTTGATGTGAAACAAAGCTGTGCAAGGGAACATCCTAAGAAAATCAGTGGCCAACAAGCAACCTGCTGCAAGAGGTGCTCCTCACCAGGACCAAGATACAGAAGTGGTTGTATCAGCTGCATCTTTTATTTGCTATGGAAAGGGGGAGTTAGCATGCAGGTGTGGATTAAAAGAAAGAGAAGTGAATTTGACAGTCTGAAATGCATATATCAATGCATCATAGTTCATGGTCATGGCCTGGAAAGAGATCTGCAGTGGTCTCCATCCAATGAACCGTAAGTATATGTTCATTTCTTAAGTCAGACCATTGCACCAGTTCATGTGTGAAGTCTGTTTGCTGGCATAGGTACTGGGGTGTAACTGAGACTCTTGTAACAGCTGCCAAATATCAAGGAAAAACATCCACACCACTACTGTGAGCCCAGGAGGTGCTGTTATACTGAGTGATGGGGACAGTTACATGGCAAAATGGCACCCTATGTTTTTTTTTTTTCCTAAGTTACAAAGCAAGCTGGAAATAAAATGCCTCTCAGTTTTTTGCAGTGACCATTAAAATCCCTTTTCCATAAAGTGCAGAATATTTTAAAAACTGTTTATAACGATATGTTTAAAATTATGTATTTCCTGTTTCTTCCATGTACAAGTAAGTTTTTGACTTCCCATTTAAATTATTCATAGTCATATAGATATTTGAATAAGTTCCTTGAATTTTATGACCTTTTAAACTCTCACTTTCTTTTTAATTAGTAGCATTAAACTGATCACTATAGGCGGAATACTTTTCACCGTTCAGTCTAGTGAGTGCAAATAAAACAGTAAGTAATTAACACTACTTTTCTAAAGTACTTTGCAAATTCAGTATGTGGGTTACTTCTGCCCAGCAATGGAGAAGGGATAAAGTCTTTGTTGTTTTTATGAAGGAAGTTAAAAATCCCAGAATTTATGTAAGGGAATTGCAATTACTTAGAAGAGTGAGAGAGATTAACTTTCTTCTTTTTAAGAATGCATACTTTGAACTATTTACTAGAATCCAATCTTATACATGGCTATAAGTAACTTCCTATATATATTTTTCAGATACTTAAGGGGATTGGAATTTTAAACAAGAAATAAAATATTTACAACCTTAAAGAAAAATAGAGTTATTTTGTCACCCAACTGACTTCCAAATTGTATACCTGACTTCTAGCAATATAGTTCAACTACTTCTGATTTATTATTAACATCACTTCTGAATTGATTGTATATTGCTATAAACACACACACACATAAATAACTACACCAATAAAAGGTTTAATTGCATATAAAAGTAATTTGTATATAGAACTTGGATCATTTTCAACAAATGTTTTGTTGTCGTTGCTATTGAAATTGAAGCAATAGTTCTCCTGCAGTAGTGCATAAGGGGTATTTAGATTTAATAAGATGTTAATATAAATAAGACCTAATCCCCTCCCCCCCCCCCCTCGAAATCAGTTACAAAGTTTCCAATCAATCCTGAGGCTCGTTCTTCAGGTCTAAGTCTCATACAGCATAAGATCAGTTTATCATGTTGGATATGACTCCTGAATCTCTCAGTTTTCCTTCAGCACAAAAAGAGGCAACCTTATCTCTTCAGTAAGTTCTTTCTTCCTCCCTCCTTCCCTCCCACTCTCTCTCCCCCTCTCTCTCACCTTCCTGAACCTTATTTATATTCTTTCTTTGAGATCAAGTACAATCTAAAAAACCTTGAACACAGAGCTAAGGCTTGCCTGAGTCACTCTTATGATATACTGAAAAGACCAATTATATTTAAAGCTTATTCTTCTGTATTTCGTGAATGGCTAGCTTGTCCACCACCAGCTCTCAGTGTGATACTCATAGGAATGTACAACCTGAGAAATAAGAAAGTAATTTGTGTTTTGCTTGTAAACCAGATAATTGCAGTATCAATATCAATTGTTTTCTATTCTGCAATCTCAGTAGAAATTAATTTAATATTATTAAACAACAGAAAATAGATTATGCACAAATATCCTATGTTATTGTGCTAGGTTTGCACAGATGCAGACATAATTCGGGAACTTGAGAACTTGTTTCACTGATAGATTATTATTATTAATTATTCTTATTATTGTCATTATTTCTATAATGACATAAAGTCTATTATAGGACTTTACATGGTTCCTGTAGGAAACAAGTTATTCCATCAATTGGCAGTATATTTTTTGTGAAATACCAAATTGTCTTCTCTTTGTTGCTGTTTATCCTAGATAGTTTTATATGCTGTGGTCAGCAGAAATGAAAAGGCATTTTCTTTGTACAAAACAGGTTTCTCAAAACCATGCATATTTTCAGCTGTACCCTTGGGAGCTTCTAAGCACCTTGAGTGAATAAATCCAGTATGTGCACAGAATTTTGGTAAGAAATAATAAAGTGAAGTTTAGACTAGAAATTTTCTGGCAAAACACAAAATTTCAGACAATACTCACCAAGTCTGAACTATATTGCTTAAAATACTGAACCTGAAGAAACCAGTCTACACTTTCTCCTCGACCTGAGGAACCTGGAAACTGCAGTGAAGCCTCAGGACAAGAGTAAACCAGGTTGATACAGGAAAGCCAAGAATTATTGAGTCCCAGGAGAGCAGGACCAGAGGTCACAGAAGTTGACAGCCCATGGGCTTGATTCTGCAGCCATCAGTGGCATTCTGAAATTGACAAGGAAATCAAAAAATGTTTGGTTTGCAATCAACAACTGGAAGAAATAATTCTTTCCCATTTCAATATTATCTACAGATCTACTTTCAAGCAATGTTTTTACTTGTATTATGTTACTACCTAGAAATACAAACAAAGAATTAGTTCCCAATCTGCTGTTCTGTACAGGCACAAGACATGGAGGACACAGCCTATGCTCTTCATGACAGACACACATAGTGGTCAGGACAAAACAGTAAGTCATCTTACACTCACAGTCTAATATGTAATTCCATGGAGTTAAACTGAGCTTGCAGAGTTTCATACAAGTCAAATACCAACTGTTCATTATTCTTATTCAACATCATGTGCAAGAGGCTATTAGAAGTTTCTTATACTTGAGATATATCCCAACTGCACTGAATCTCCAGCTATAGATAATTACTAGCAAATATGCTTGCAAAATTCTTGTGAATCAACAGATTTTAAAAGATGAGAGTATCCACTTCACAGCTTTTGAACTTGCAAGTTGCTTCACATTAACTTCTATCAAATATTTTTTGTTATACAATGGTTACAAAAGCAGCTGCCATACATAATGTATGATATTTGACATTTTAAGGAATACAGAATTGTTATAGAAGTGTATCTGTAAAAGCTGAGTAGGTACTTTGCATTATGTCTTTTTCTACTAGCTAATAATTCTAATAAAGAACAAAAGCATGCCAAAGCACAGAAATCATTTTCCTCCCATGAAAATTATTTTAATTGGTGGAATTTTGACATGTACTCCCTGACAGCCAACTTTATTTCTAGATTTCTGTACTTATTTTTTTGAAAGGATTATTCTTTTTTATCATCTTGTTCCTTACAATCTCTTATTCAGTCAAGAGTTCAAAATAGGAAAATGCAAAATAAGGTGGAATACCGCCTAAAGATTAAAAGATAAATGGAAAGAACTTTTTAATAGTGAAGTGTATGTAATGAAGTCTTCATGCAATCTTTCAGTTCAGTTTTATTTACATCATTGCTATTTGTGCAAGACACAGATAGGTTGCAGGATGTCACACAGGTATACTAGCGAGAATATTTTGCAGTCATCCATTTCCTCAAAACTACTGACTGAAATGCATGTATGGTTTCCTGTGAAAACATCAGTAAAAGCAGATTCCCAGGCAGCAAAAGCTGATGAGATCAAGTAAAAAGAAGTAAACCATGCTTACAAGTCATCCACTCATCATCAGCATTTTACATTCACTGCCACAGTGTTGCTCAGTACAGAAACAAGCACAGAGGTCAACTGGAAAATAGGGAAAACAAGAAGCTGCACAAAAAGAGAAACACAAAGAAAATCTGATCATTCATTTTAGAAGTGCTTTCCGATTTTATTCTCAAGAGAAGTTGCTTTCTGCGTGTTCATGTGTGTACATGCATGTATATTTGTGTATGTGTGTGAGGATGCTTGATCAGATCATCTGGCTCACTGTACTCATATGTTAGGACAAAGTGGGAATGAAGCTATCACTTGAACATGCTCACAGCTGTTTTTCTTTGGCCTTTGTTCCCATCAGCTTTGCAAGTTAAACAGTACTGGGTTATATGCCTCTGAGTGGAAAACTTTGAAGGAAAGCACTGGGGAATTTCTGGATTGAAGGCACTGATTTCTGATCCAAGATTTCTACTTATCATGTTGTTCTCAGTTGCTTAGCTTTTCCTTCATGCTATATTGGGAACTTAGATACCTAACACAGGCTGTGTATTCCCATCCAGGTGACGGTAACCAAAAGTTAGGTGTTAAAATTTGAAATATTAATGAGCCCAAGTTCTGTGCTGGAGCAGGTCCCAAAGGATCTTTGACATTTTAATAACAAACTCAGATTACCCTACAAACCTTATGCATGAAATAGGCTTCAAGATACACAGCACAATTAAAACCAAGAGATTTTGTCATGTTTCTGTGATTTTGGTGAGTTTTGGCCTTCTGATAACTTAGGAAATTCCTATCAGGTGAGAATTAGGGATCCCTGTGGATGGCTAGCTATACTTTATCACACCGCTCTCTCACTCCTCCCTCCTTAAAGGAACATGGGGGAAAAATATGATGAAAAAGGGCTCAAGTGTTGAGATAAGGACATGGAGATCACTGGAATCACCAATTACCATCATGCGCAAAACAGAATCAATTTAGGGAGATTAATGTAATTTATTGCCTGTCACTAACAGACTGGAGCAGTGAGAAACTAAAAGCAAACTAAAACCACCTTCTCTCCATTTACCCCCTTCCACCTCGTCCCCCAAGTAGTGCACAGGAACAGGGAATGGGGACTGCGGTCAGTCCCTAACCTTCATCTCCGCCGCTCCTTCACGGTCCCTCTCTGCCCCTGCTCCACGCGGGGTCCCTCCCACGGGATGCCGTCCTTCCCCAACTGAGCCTGCGGGGGCTGCCCACAGGCAGCAGCTCTTCAAGAACTGCTCCCACACGGCTCCGTACCACGGGGTCCATCCCCCAGGAGCAAACTGCTCCAGCACGGGTCCCCCACGGGCGGCAGCTCCCCCCAGACCCCCTGCTCCTGCGTGGGCTCCTCTCCACGGGCTGCAGCTCCGGCCCGGGGCCTGCTCCTGCGGGGGCTCTCCATGGGCCGCAGCCTCCTCCAGGCCACATCCACCTGCTCCACCGGGGGCTCCTCCACGGGCTGCAGCGTGGAGATCTGCTCCGTGTGGGACCCATGGGCTGCAGGGGGACAGCCTGCTCCACCAGGGGCCTCTCCACAGGCCGCAGGGGAACTGCTGCTGCCTGCCTGGAGCACCTCCTGCCCTCCTGCTGCACTGGCCTTGGTGTCTGCAGGGCTGGTTCTCTCACATTTTCTCACTCCTCTCTCCCAGCTGCTGTTGTGCAGCAGTTTTTTTTTGTTTGTTTGTTTTTGTTTGTTTATTTGTTTGTTTGTTTTCCCTATCTTAAAACTCCCAGAGTCCCAACCAGCCTCTCTAACTGGCTGCTCTGTCCAGCGGCAGATCCATTTTGGAGCTGTCAAGAACTGTCTCTGATAAGACCTCGGGCTGGTCCTGGGCTCTGCTCACAGAGGCCACCACTGCAGCTTCCTTGCTAGCAAAACCTTGCCAAGAAAGCCTGATACAGTACCCAATAGTATGCAGCAATTTCCAAGTGTATAGTTAGCAGATATAAGCATTTAATATGCAGCTGGGCTCCTAATATGTGTAGATCTGATTCTTCATTAGGAATATAATCTTAAATTGTTGCTGGAAGAGATTTCCTAAATTCTCCAATAATCAACCAAAAACTTAAGTCAGCTTCAGAAATAAGGAGCTTTCTCATTGTTGCAATATCAAGCCAATTACAGTTGTTAACATTTTCCTTGTACAATTCCGAACTAAATTTCCAATGAGTTTTCTTGTGCTGGTTTGAGATTTAAAAACACATTTTAAAAACATACATATACTAACTATTTTTCTCCACATGCACTTAAAGCAACTATTTTTGCATTGTCTTTATTAATAACCAGAAATGTTTAACTGGTTTAACTCCCAATAAGCAAATGAAAATATAGATACCTAAGACAGTCATTTTGGATTTATAGTTGTATATATAAGTACATTTCAAATAACAGTGAAATTAGAAAAATGTTAAGAGTTTTTATTAAAATATATTCCCTTTTAAAGACTGTTCTACTTTTCCTTCAAGGAAAGTTTTAAAAATTCCCCTAAAATGTTTTATTTGTTTCAGTGTAGTTAGGCAATGCATAATATAATTAAAATTCGTTTACCTTATTATGGTATAAGCATGCTTTGGATTCATACTTTGAGGAAAGTTAAAGGAGATGGAGGGAAAAAGTCTACCTCCATAAAGTTATTTATGCAGATATTTAAGATTTAGTTTTAAGTCTACACTTTCCTTAAAGACATTCTCAAATTCTGAACTAAATAAATGGTGACATTACCTTATTCCTCCACCTCCATTTCTGTCAAAAATTCATTTGATTGTTACACTACTTTTGTGTACAGCTAAACCCAATGATTGTCCTAAATTGTATCTTGTTAGAAACTTTCTACTTGCCTGCCTTTGTGCTGTAGTTTTGTCTGTGTCTGTCAGCTTTGTTGATAAATTATTATAGATTTTAGCTCCAAGGGGTAAAATGAGCTAAAACAGCATAGGTATCATGGTCACCATGATAAAGAAATGTCCTGGAAATAGCTTGAAACATCAAAAATGTGTAATCTAGACCTTTTTTTCCCTAACATTATAAAGAAAAAGTAGTACAAAAAGCTTTCTCAACATTTTTATTGCTGTATTTGCAGTGATCTACATATGAATATTCACATTTGTTGATAAGCTTTCTGATAATTCAGGGAACTAAATTCTGTATAGTTTATTGCTTTATTCATGAGAAACCTGCAGATAAATTCGTTGTTCCACTCACAGTTCTAATAGATCATTTAGGATTTTTTTTTTTCCTGCAGAATAATGCAACCAACTTGTGGAACTTAAGATTGCATTGTGGATTTTATTCTTGTTCTTGACATTTTACAGTAAAAATTAATGTTTAGTTTAATGTAAATTTAAATTCTACTGACAGGAGTGATTTCTAGGGTTCCCTTTCTCACTTAAAATATCTTTCCAGTTAGTTTTTTTTTTTTTTTAACTCTTGTGCCTGCTTTTGCTTTACCTTAAGTCAGTCTTTCCTGCCCAATTTATTACTTTAATTTCAGTATCTTTTTAGTCACTTTTTACAAACATCTGTCACTGTAGCATGTCTCCCACTGTAATCGTATTTAATCTTATGTGCTGCAGGGCATATACCTCTTACTTAAAATTAGAATAAAAAATGAAATCATAATGGAAAGACATGAAGAAATAGCATGGACCATACTTCCCATTTATCATCTCCTTTGATTCCAATACATGCATTAATTGACAAGATGCAGAGATGCTCACTATATTCCAGCTTATACAGTGTCCACCTGTGTCAGTGCATAGTGGACTATCTTTTGTAATAGTCTCTCTGTTAGTGATAGAAAGATGGTCTGCCTCATTTGCAACAGCAAAATTAATACTATCTTATCTCTTGTACCACAGTTTGACATGAAGTGGGATGTAGCTCTTTTGCTTTAATGAATGTCACTGAAAGGTGTAAAGAAGAAACCAAGTTATGTATTTGGAGACAGAAGGGAAATATACATGCAGTCTTCATCAGTTGTAAGAGTTGGGAATCTTAACCAGGACATTATAGAATCCAGATTGTCACATGATATAAGTTCATATTTCTTCACTGGCTGCTATGTAGTCCCAAATGTACAATTTACTTATACATGTATACTTATTACTTGTACATGTATTTCAAAGTTGAACTCTCCTATCAATTATACAAGGACGTATTTTCTCAGTGAACCTGAAGACATCCAATTGTACCATTTCACAAACAGCCTTCTCCTTAATGCTCATTTGTGCTCAGGGAGAATCTGTTTTAAATGTATAGAATATATATTTACTTTTGCAGTGTCCTGGATTCAGCTGGGATAGAGTTACTTTTCCTTATAGTAGCTGGTATGGTGCTGTGTTTTGGGGTTAGGATTAGAATAATGTTGATAACACACTGATGTTTGGGTTTTTGCAGAGCAGGGCTTACACTAAGTCAAGGACTTTTCAACTTCTCATACTGCCCTGCTAGCAAGGAGGCTGGGGGTGCACAAGGAGCTGGGAGGGGACAGAACCAGGACAGCTGACCCAGACTGGCCAAAGGGATGTTCCATACCATGTGGCATTGTGCTGAACAACTATATGGGGTGGCTAGCCAGGGAGAGGGGATAGACATCATGCAGGGATGAGCTAGGCATCTGTCAGCAGGTGGTGAGCAATTGCATTTTACACCACTCCCTTTGTATATATTATTACTATTATCATTGGTTTTATTATTATTTGGTTTCCTGATCTGTCCTATACCTGATTATGGTCTTATGGTATCCAAGCCATGCTATGATTCTATGATTCTGAGATTCTATGATTAAGCTGTCTTTATCTCAATCCACAAACATTTACTTTTATTTTGTTTTCCTATTCTCTCCCCTGTCCCGCTGGGGGAGGAAAGGCAGTGAGCGAACGTCTGTGTGGTGCTTAGCTGCCTGCTGGGTTAACCACAACCATATGTTAAACCACAACATGCGTGTACAGTTTGTGATCTCATGTGTGTTGGTAGGAGTATAAAGATGCAGTAATATGTTTTTGAGCTACTGTGTGGGAGTGTAAGTGGAAAAATTATCAGTGAAACTTTGTCTGGTTTGCCCTCCCACTTAAATCCGTATTTTTGTAACACCTATAATTTCATGTTAGGAAAAATATCTCTGATCCTACTAGAGTTAAAATGGCTCTCCAAAAATGGACAGCACTAAATGGACTCCTAAACATTCTGAATAATTGCAATTTAAAAACAAATTCTCTCCAATAACTGCTTTTCTTTCTGCTATAACAGATGGTGCGCATTTCTGTTTGGACCAGAAAAATGTCTTGTTAAGGAGCATTTCCATGTAATTTTATTTTTTTTTATGCTATTTGTAAATTAGCCCTAATTGACTTGATGAGACGATTTATACTGATCAGCATTACACCCAACGCCTACCAATGGGATGGGCTAGGATGAAGACAATGTTTTGGGATTGTTATTTGTGAAGAATGCCCGTTTCATAAACACTCTAATACCTTTCCAGCTTCCCCACCCCAAGGTCTACCCATTCAAAATCCTTACTTTTTTTTTTTGCCAAGCATTAGTGTCCACAAGAGCCTGATAGAGAAAATTCATTTTAAGGAACACTTTCAAGACAAATCAAACAGTCTATCAAATAATGCATGCTGTGGGTCAGCAGTAGCAGAACTGCAGACCAGAAACACACAGCACTCTGATGGTTTCTGTTCTTCAGTTGTCAGTTTGCTACACTGCAAATATCTAACTGGACGACAAAATAACTATGCTCAAATAAACCAGAGGGAATGTCTCAAAAGCTGGCATACAATTTGAACTATAACAACTGACTGTCCTAATTGTTCCTAATTCACTTTTCATAATCATTCTTCTTTTTGTCTACTTAAACATTCTTTATAATGCTTGTATATTACTACATGAGATGTACAGGTATTGTATATTGGGGAAAATTCTATTACAATATTTCATCCATCCCTTTTATAGTGTTCCCTCTAGGAAAGCTAAAAATATTTTCTTTCCCACTTTACAATTTTCTTCTCTGGAGAAAGAGTGTTATAATGTAAGTTTCATACTTAAAAAAAATAAATATCTAAATCTTGATGAAAAATGCTCTGCTATTCCAGAGGAAGGAAATTACTATGAAAGCATTATAATTCAGTTTTCTGCTTACTCAAGTATCAAAGACGATGCTTTTGCCATCTATGAGCTTTATTTTGAAAGCACCATGGAGTGAGTTGGTTGAATACAAACAGATAGAGTGGCCTGACAGTTAAGGATGAAAGGTAAATTTGGGTATCATGTGGCATGAGGGGATCTATATTGCACCCAGTTCAATGGCATATTGGGTAATGTAAAGACCAGTTATAAATTCCTGAGGTTATTAAGACTTTCCACCAAAGCCATGTGTAGGACTGTATCTAGAGAAGATAACATCTCCAGTATGCCGATAACTCTTCTTCCTGCAATTATTCTCTGTGTCTGTCACATTTTATTAGTATAGCTTGCTGAGTAAACACCATGCCCTCCTTTTACTAATGTTAGTCCACTAATATTCCTCTACTCATGCCCCAGCCCTGAACCCACCCTGCCTACCTATGAGTAGTGTAGAAGTGGAGAAGGTGATTTAATTGTCTGGTTTTTAATTGTCTTCTTCCTTGTTTTTTTGAACAACTACCAATGCAATTCTCCATTACAGGAGCACAAAAATATCCTGAATACCCATTCCCCAATTTCTTCAGCATTTCTGACTCATAAAATAAGTCTACAGTTGTTCAAGAAAGACATCAGTTGGAAAGTGTGGTATGGTATAGACATACTCTATGCACATTAGAGGAACTTATGCAGACATAGATATCTGTATAACTGATTTGCTCAATTGAATTGAATGAGGAGCCTGCAATAGGATGAAGCAGGCACAAATGTATCTTTTGGACTTACCATCTTGGCATAAGTACCTCATGGCCATTGGACCTATCTGAAGCAAAACAGCTTGAAGACCTCCATCACTTGGGATTTCATTATCAGAGGGGCAGAACAAGGAAGTATATTCCAAATCAAGCAAGACTTCTTTTTATCCTCCCTTCCATAAGGATTAGTAGGTAGGCATACTATGTAAAGCACTTTTTTTTTTTTTTTTTGGGGGGGGGTGGGGGGTGGAAGTCTCAGAAATAAGAACAACAGAATAATGGAATAAAATAATATACTACTGGTTATTCTACTTCCAGATTAGTAAAATATACAAGCATGTCCTTGATATCATCTCTGTTCAGAGATTTGACCTTGCTTACTATATGCTTCCTTTGAAAGAAGTATGATTTTGTTTAATCATTCATCTGTTTCTTCCCGGTTAAGGATGAATTACTAAAACAAAGTTTCAGGGGCAATGATATGAAAAAGGAGGATTATTTAGAGGGAAAAAATGCACAGGACGCTAAAAATAAACTATTCAAACATCTCTACATAATGTCAGTTCAGAACATTACTGGGAAAATTCCTTATGCTGGCCAAGACTCAGTTCAGCATGACAAGTAATAAATCCTATATAATATTTGAGCTCTAACCTTCTGTTAAAGCCCCCTTCTAATTACCTAGATACGTCAGGTGGTAAGTCTTGCCACTCTGAATGAATCTGCCATCAACAGATTTCTCTTCTTAATTTTTATTTTAATAGGTAAGCCATACAGCAGCTGTGAAGTTGCTGATAATGAATGTTAGGAAATAGGATTACTCAAGTGAGTTAAATCCTTCTGTCTTTTCATTATACACTATATAATACTCAAAACCCTTGTCCTGAATAGATAGAGAACAAGTAACTGGAACTTACATACTTGATCTGTAGGCCTCTAGCTGAGTCATTAAATAGTTCTCAGGCAACATGTGCTTTCCATAGGCCACGTTCAGGAGAAAATCTGGGACAATGGTAATATCTAAGTGTGCTTATACTGCGTTGCTGCATTCAGAAATGCAGTGTGTATGATTGCTCACTTGAGAGTAGGCTGATCTTGTTTTGACTTGATGTGGGCTAGTTTTAAAATCCAGTCACCAATAGTTTGATATCTAAATATCTACAGGCCATGCAGAGCCCTGGAATTTGCATGGGGCCACTTCATACACTTTCTGAACTGCTAAGTTGGCTTCACCATCAGTCCATCATGCTTTCTTCTGTTAGAGATATGCTGTTGTTGGCCCTTTCTTTCCAAGGCTGCTTGATAATGGCACTGGACTGGGTCTACTAATACTGTCACTTCAAGTATGACTACGTAGATAAAGGAATTTACAGAATATCAGGCAATCTTATACCAATGAAAGCTGTGATTTCTTTTCCCTATTACGTTATGCTTTTTATCAGCAAAGAGATCATAGAAATATGATGCAAAGTTTGCATTCCTAACAGTAGCTAAAAGTAGAGCAAACATAAAATAAGTGATATATAATTCAGTTTCGTAACAATTCCTTACTTATTTATTATCAAGAATCCAATAGTTTGGTAAAAATCTCTACTTTGATAAAGTGATCTTTGTTTCAATATTGCACCATGTCTTGTTTAAAACTGGGTAAAGAATCAACATAGCAGATAATAAATAACTTACAATTCACTTATTGACTGACCATGACAGGTATTCTTTAGTGAAAAGATTTCAGTGAATGGGGCTGTTTCTATTGAGGTTTCACACCTAGAACATTTTTATTGTCTGTATTTGATAAGGTTATGAAACCATACTAGATATATTTAGGAGAAGAATTGTAACTAATGGGGGCAAGTGGTCAGCTGAGTTATCTGAGTCACTCTGAAACAAATGGTCACCACGTATCAAAATGTATTTTAGTACAGTTCAATAAGGGTAATACTAAACGGCACAAAGAGCTAGATCTATCCCTACAGAAGAGGAAACTGCCTCAGAAAGCAGAAAATTCTTTCCATTCATAAAATGACTCAAAATCATCACTAGACGTCCTTAACATGACCTTTCAGTCTCATACTGGAGCAAAAGGGCTAATACTATCCATGAATGCATAAAAGAAAACTGCCAGGTTAAAGTATGTTTTGACTTAGTATGTGTGAAATAGAAAGACTTCTGTAAGGATATGTCTGCTTCCAGTGTCCACTTCCAGACAAATATGGAAATACTGAAGATTGTTCAAAGAAGGTACATAAAAATGCTCTGGGAATCAGAAAACCAGTCTATTATTTGAGACATAAAGAGCTCAATCAACTAAGCATATCTGGAGAGAAGGTTAAAAGGTGATTTAATCAAAATACAGGTGTTCATTCAAGTAAAAGAGATGTGATAGTAGGGTTGCTGTCTTGCAGACAAAGGCATAAAAAGCCCCAACACCTGGAAGCTGAACTTGGATGAATTCAGGTTTGGAAAAGAGATGAATTTTAGAGCAGTAAGAGTAATTAGTATAAAAATAGATGTGAGTGAGAGACACACCTGCGCATAGACTCTTTGAGGTACAGTCTAAAGATTGTGCTTAAATCCATACAGCTTCTAGGAAAACCAAGAAAGAGACATGACGGTATTTGACAGACTATTTTCTAGTGGAAGGAACAGACAGATAGTGTTCAGTCTAGCACAGTGACTGCAAATTTCCTTAAGCTTCATCTATACCAGAAATCTTAGTGCTGTTTTGATTTATTGTATTTTCTATTTAATTCAGAAGGACCAATGTGAGTGTATCTACCTTTGTTTATAGACTTGGTTCACTCCAGATTTGGGTGAATATTCACAAAAAAAGCAGTGATGTAATTGAGAGAAATGCGGATTAGCAGAATTTATGTTAATTGAGCATTCATCCATTTCCTATATGTACAAAATAGATTAATTTACCTGTTCTGTTTTATTTTCATTATGCTACAGTTTTTTTATGATATGGGACAAAAGGTTTTGTTGCGCAAATCGAATATGGGGGCACGTCATTAGACTCAGCATAGATATCTACATGTTCTCTCAATACAAAGTAATACACAGAAAATAATAATGGCAGAAACAATAGTCCTGAGACTATTGGACTTCTCTGCAATCTTTACTAGCAGGTATTTCTTATATTCCAGTGTGGTGTTGTTGGCGAAGATGGACCAGCTCTACTGTCTCCAGTTGCTCAAATAGATCTCAGTGTGACAAAGATAATTGCTCCACTTCCTTGACCTCCCATCTCTACTGAATCCTGAAAGGATTTAGATATATGTTCTTCTTTATTTTGGAGAGTTTCACTCTCCAAACAGTATGAAATACCATGTACTTATCTGAATTCTGTTACGTTTCTAATTATTACCTGATGAATTGGTACTATTACCACTGTAAAGCACTACATCTGTCCAGTTGTCAGACTGCTAAAATAAGCTTCAAGACTTACCTCCTAACTATGCAGACTATCATCAGTCTCTGGAAGACCTGTTGCAGTCAAGCACATCTGGAAGCTTTGCCTTTTCTTCCTGGACAGAAACTAAGCACATCTTTCTGTGGGAAAAGCTAAGCTTTTTTAAAAAATTATTAGTAGTATTTTTTAAGTTTAGGCTATAAAACCAAGCAGAGACAAGGTAACAAGAGTCAAAGATGACCATTATAGATGATGAAAGTGCCCTACTAACTCAAAGAAAAAATGGAAACTTTAAACGCAACAGCACATGATAAAACTTACAAATACAGTAAAAGAAGTCATCTTTTGATTTCCAGTGTGGCTGTGTCTTATGATTCACTGGCACAGGCTAGGATCTAAGAAGATGGGAACTTTTCCCACTGCTGAAGAATTTATCCTTCATATGGATTCTGTCATGCCAAAGAGCATATGAAATCTGCCTGTGACCTTTCTATCAGTCAGTACTGCTGTCCTCTATCATTCCATTGAGTTTGGCTGAAATTTGCAAAAGGTCAAGAGTTATTGTTGAATGTTATGACACAGTAAAAGGAATGGTGGGGGGAAGAATCAGAACACAAACATATTTTCATGTTTCTAAATGACAATATTCACAGAAATCTATGACATTATTTTTTTTTTTCCTCCTTAAACCAAAAATATCTGAAACCCTGTGCAGTTTACTAGGGACTTTGCTGTTGATTTAATTTGTGAAATATGAGAGCGATGGAAAGCTGTATAAAAGGCTAAAAATCATCACATTTATTTTTCTTCTTAAAGGCTGACATATTTCACAAGCAAACATATTTCCTTTACCAGAAATTGTTTTCCATTTCCCCCAACATTTACCGAAGTCTTTATTGTAATTTCTGTTTATGAGTGCTTTACTCAAACTGCAAAGTGACAGATTTCACAGATTTGGAGATTACAATAAAATTGTCCTTGGTTTTATCGCTGTGGTGACTGTGTACTTCAGCTATTCAAACTCCAGTTGTTTGAATAATTATTTAAGAATTACTTACCTTATTTAGTTATGATAGACGTCACTGTTGAGTTTCTGCAACAGAGAAGGTGATGGTAAGAAAAGTAAATTTTCAGATATATATTAATTGAAACTAACGATTGTTCATCTGAAAATAAGTAGCCTTTTTCAGCAACTGAAGATTATCTAAATGATCCTGCTGTTATTACTTACTGATTCAAAATTAGCCAGTATTAGCAGTTGGACAGAAAGTAAAGTTGTCTTCTCTGTGCAACAGCAAAGTTTTCACCTATTGTATGCTTAAAGAATTACAATTTTGATTTTGGAATTCTTCCAAAATATAGTTAATTAGCATTACTTCTATTTGCATAATATTGCTTTCAGTCATATTGCTTTCTTACAGTGCTCTGATCTAACTTCAGAAGTTTACTCTAACAGAACATATTCAGTTTCTGCAATTCAGCATGTGAGTTTTTGCCAACCATTTGCTTCAGTCATTTATTACTCATTTTTTATATGGTGTGGTAAGTCACATGAGTCTCGTGATATTGTTTCTGCCTAGTAACACAGTGAGTTTTTCAGAACAGTGAATGATTGATTGTTAGAGAAGGAATTTCATAAGAAAATCTACTATAATTTCATAATTAATTAATATTTTCAGAATCACCTGAATTCCAAGGAATTATATCCCAGGAATTATAGACCATGCCTAACAATTTCAGGAACCTAATATATTGCTAAGTTTGTTTTTCTTCACATATACGTAAACATACTATGATTAGCGTATTTGTACATATTCAATCTAGGAAATTCAACAACTTATTTGCCAGTAAAAGATTACCCTGAAAAGCTTCTTAAATATAGCGCTAAGCAAAATCCTTTATGCTTTGCCTAGAAACAAGATTCAGGAAGCATATATCTGATATCCTCTTGTTTTTCTTCACAAGGGCAAGAAGGTGTTAAAGACTGTATATCATTCTTCTTTATGTGCTGCACTTGCAGTTCATTTATTTTCTCTTAACCATGAAAAGCAATTATGAGTTCCAAGTCTTAAAACTGTGTAGTAATCACTGTCACTGGGTCTAGGTTCTTTAGAAAGATCAGAGTGACAATATGTAATTTTCTGATTAAAAATTAAAAAAAAATAAAAATCATTTCCGCTTCAAATGAAAATAAACATTGTGCTAGTGCCAACTGTATACTGCAATAATTATTTATAAATGAAATGATTTTAAAACAGCTCAGAATCATGAAGAATACCAGCATTTTTTCCTGAAGATTCAAAGACAGTCATATACAAACGAATGAGAAAGAATACTTTTAACTTCATGTTTTTTTCACCTTGACATTCTGTATGCTAAAAAAGATAGTGTTTTATGAAATATGGACATGATTTTCCCCTTTAAAACATTCATTTTACTACAGTGTACCTTCAAAAAATCCTTGGAAATTAAAATTGGCCCAGTACACCTCTAAGTCTTTCAAAAATAATTATGAAGAAAAGCTGTTTCAAAATACATTAAGACTTTCTACTGCTGCTTTCAAACATTTAACAGGTTGGTGCAAAACATTGTTTTAAGACATTTATATGTATGTATAGCTTTTTCAACAAAGATGAGTCAAGGTAACAATGTGTCTCTATGCGTAGGTATGGAATTGTGCACAATAAGGGCAAAATTCCTGGCCAATACTAAGATTCTGATTTGACAGCATTTTGCATTGGTTTTATACCGGACCAAAAGATTATATTATAATCAAGGAATATTGGACCCAATGCCAAATTTTCTTGGTAAACTAAGATTTTTTATGTATGCAAGCATTAAGAATTAAGTCTGTCCATTAATAGAACTGGATGCTGTGCATGTAAATGTAGCCTGTAGGGAAGCAGAGGAAAATAAGCTTTTTTATAGATATGCTCCTTTACAATTCAGAATATATATTTTTAAGGTTTATCTACTTTTAATTTCACATCTATTTTTATTTTTAAATATGAAGTTTGTAAATATTAATTTTTAAGTCCAAGCAAATAAAGCTTATAGAGCCGTAACAGTTATGTATCTGAATGTACAGATGCATTTCTGTTTGATCCCATATTTTACCCCCTTTCTGATTTTGGAATACTATTGAACATTTACAATCAGATTTGTCAGAGGAGTGCAGCTAAAAATATTACATTTCCATGGAAAACCTGTACAAGACCATGGTCTTTCGTCTGACATACCAGCATCTGAGAGGTGAAGTGTTTTATAAAGTTACACAGAGGTCAGCCAGGCAGCCTTCACTGCGTAGTAACTGGTCAAATTAGTATGAGAACAATTGGCAATCCAAGAGAAGAGTACAGAAGAAAGATTAAAACAGTGTTATAGGAGAATATAGGAAACTTGACACAGGAAAATGTAACATTGCAATTTAGTTATGAAATTCACAACCAAATGAAGGCATGCTTCATTATTTCTTCTATTTAAAAAGTTTCTTGTTCAGTTTGTAAGGTATTTTATTTCCTGAATTACAGGCAAATTACACTTTAGAAGCTTTTCTGGCAATATCAGTAAATGTATTCAGAAAAAGAGGTATCTTTCTGAATATGTATAACATTGCTTATTTCTAAAACTGCAATAACCTGTTAAAGTGTTTTTTGTGAATTAATATTTGGAAAATAAATGTTTACGTGAGACTTGTTTAACAAGGAATTTTATTCATAAAAAGAGATAGAGAAGTATGAGGCAGCTAATACACAGATACTTTAATTCAAAACAGAAATGATAGATACACTCTCCTAAACTGCATTTCAAATGATAACCATTAATGAATTCCTTGATTCCTACTTCCCTTTCCCTTCATGTCCTTGTCCTACTGATGGTATAGGCAGGAAACCTTGCCTCTTTGTCCTTAATATATTCCCCTGCAGTCACTAGTAATTATTGCATATTAATTTTTTAACCAAACTCATTCTGCATAGAAACCCCATCTGCTTCTGTGGCAGAAGATGTTGTATTCATATGACACCTATGACAGACGAGAGAAAATACCTGGAGCTGGAAGGGCCTAGAGTAACATATCCAGTCTATGTACATAGACATGTCTGAATATTTGTCCTTTAGAATAATGTGATTCTGCATCTTCCTCTACAAGTTTTTCAAATTCTACAAGTATGGATTTGAAATATGTGAATGCAAGTTGCATAGATTCTTGCCAATGCTGAAATACTTTTCAAAAATAGCTATAGAGCCTTTCTTGGAACTAATCAGTAGTCTGGTGAGTTAATAATTGGAAGGAATCAAATTTGAGAAGAAGGATAATATGTTGATGTAAAAAAGTTCAATGAGAATAGTTATGCCTTAGGGAAGATTTCATGGTGATTAATCACTATAAATTTTATTTAGTGTGCTATTGTCAGAAGAATATTCTGTAGAGGTGGAAATACAACTATCTGATGAACATGCTGTTTGTAAAGTCATTTTTATAATCAAGAGATCACTTGCCCTCCTATCCTACTTGCACATGCTCAAGAGAGCAGAAGAGCAATACCAACAACTAAGATTAAATATTGTCCAAACAAAAGAAACAAAAAAAAAAAAAAGCAATTCTTTTTTTTTTTATAGTATTTTGAACATGATAAAAGCAAGACAAATTTGGGCATATTGCCTACTTTCCATAGGAAAGCAGCTTTGAGTTATATTTAAGAGAAAGATCTTTTATTTATTTATTTATTTATTATTTTTATTTTTAAAATCAACTGATGGCCTTGCGTAGTCATTCTGCTGACCTTTTCTTAGGCTGGAAGGTCAGAAATTTATGACTCCAGATTCTATTTAGCAATTTAATGGATAGCATGAGATATATATGTGGCCATTGGAAAGAGAAAATTTCTTTTGAGCTTGATGATAGCCCAGATTTAATCCCATAGGAGGGCCACCCTGGGTATTGGATTTTTAAGTGTGAAGAAAAAAATCACTTCCAGATAAATTATTTTGAATAACAGTTTTGGCCCCAAAATGTTGTGTGGTTTTATATGATTTAATATCAGTTGATAAATCTTGTGATAAAACATATCCTAGGCTTTAATAAAAACAGTCTTAACCTAACTGAAATCCAGGACAAAACAACTTTGACCTCAAGAAGGAGGAATAAATTCCTATGGGTGACATGAGATTGAATTGTTTATGTAAGGATTTTTATGCATGTAAAAGAGTAGTCAACCTCTCTTTACAACAGATTGAGACATATGAATTTAATTTGCCTAATCATTGTCATCTAAAGACATATTAAATGCTGTATCTGAAATATTTCCACAGGACAGTCAGAAGAAAGACAGGATCTATGTCAGGACCAGGCCTTTATGGAAAGGCCTGGGCAAACATATGTGGATGCAACTGAATTGAGCCTACAACTCCATTTATTGCAATGTGGTATGGCCCTGTAGGGCAACCCAAATGCAGATGATTTAGCCTAGGACTGAATCCTACTCTGTATGTTTGCAACAGAATGAGATGCTCGTTCTCAAAAGAGATACCTAAGTGTTCCTGAGACAATTTAGCTTCTCTGGAGTTAAGAAACAATGTAACACATACCAAAACGGTAAACACCAAGAAGATAACGGTAAATGTCTGCAGTTTAATTGATTGTCCTGACTTCAATGTGACAAAGCCAGCACTGGATTTTCATTAAAATTTGCTAAAGAATCACAAAGGTTACAAAGAGTTCAGAGCAATAATACACTCTCATTACCAAATTCCTTTTATATGTTTAACCGTATTCATTTAGCATTCAGTTAAAAAGAACAGCAGGGTTCTCTTGAACCTGTCACTTTTGATTTATTAAGTTCATTTTCTATTCATTTGTTTATAGATCAAAAATGGGAAGAAAGACTCAACAGTATTGAACACATTTAACAACAACAACAACAACAACAAAGAACTGGATATTTAACTTCACATTGTGCTACATTGGATGTTTTTAAGGGGAAGACAATAATTAAATTTAAGCAACTGGTTTGATCAAGGATAAATGCTCTCTGCCTCTGAAATGCCTCTGAAATCAATATGCCTATTTAGAGCAAGATAATAGCCCCTGAAAAAACATAGCATCATCTTGCTGTTGGACTGAGGTTTCTCTTTTTTTGTGGTTTGCAATAGTGAAAAGTTGAAATCAGTGTACATGCTGAAATTATCCCTTGGCTAAAGAAGCATAAATCAGTGTTGAGTCTCACAGCTACTACCAAGTCTCTTACCAGAATTATTTGTAACTCCAGAGCAGTAGCTGGAAAGACTGCTAAACTACCATTTAAATATCAACAGCATAATTTATGAAAATTCATGAAAAGCTGTTCTTAATTTTACAAGGATTTGCGTGTTAATGAAAAATACACTTCCAGAATAATTTATATTTTTCACTACTATGAAAGTATTTTGATATGGAAAAATATTTACACCTTGAAAATAAAAGTCTACATTTGTATTTGAAATGTCTCAAAATCTGGACAATCTATAAAGTTTTCATAAGAAAAACTATGTAAGAATTTTTTTTTTTTATTTCTTCATATGCTCACTTCCTCAGTGCTGCTTCTAACAGTGACTGGAGTGGAGAAGATGAACCTGCAACTACAAAGAATTAAACCCTCCAGCAGGAGAAGTTCACAGTGTAGACACATTATTACAAAAACATATCTGCAACTTTTCAGAAGGTTGAAACAGACATTTATTGATTGGATATTAACACACTGTATTTCTTTTGTTGTTCACTGGTAGACTTTTCTTCCTCTGGTTTGATCTTGGATATATGTTTCTTGGTTAAACTGGGACAGTAAAATAATGAGACGTCAGAGCAGGTGTTGTCATTATGAGATTATTTTGCCTGTTTGAAGTATGTTTGCAATTTTCCCATGATTTCTCTGAACCATTATGGAAATGCAATCTTCTCAGCAATGACCAAACAACACTTTAAAACAAATACTTTTAGTAAGCGAAATAGTTTTAACACATCACCTTTATTATTGTCACATCTTTATTTCTGCAGAGAACTAACTTCTGCATTCAATTAGAAAATAAGTAGGTATTCTGTTATGATTATATGGTATTATCTGACTAGTATAATAACAGATCATTAGAAATACCTTTCATAATAGGCTGCATTAAAACTTGAGCATGGGGGAACCTAGTTAAAAAAATAAATTTATATATATATTTTTTGCAAGTTCTGGGACGGTTGCAAACTTTTAACAATAATTTAGAGTATTATCAGTTTTCCATGATAGACAAAATTAGCTCACATTGGATGCCACAGACATTAAAATTCTCCTGAAAATAAAGCAATCAAAATATCAAACTTTTCCCTCTAAAGCTAGATTTTGTTTAGTCATAAACACAGAGACAGTTGCTGTTTGTCAGCAACTCCAATATTAATTTCCACTTGACAATGGCTATGCATAGAGCATAGCTGCTATGAAGCAAAAAGGCAAGATATTAACTCTGAATTTATGTTCAATGTTTACATTGATGGCAGTAACAACTCATGCACATGGGACTTATTGAACCTGCTTGTATTTCAGGGCTTAACTGTGCAATTAATTTTGTTTCTGGAGCTCAGAAAGCATATTCTTTTATCAGTGACATGTTTGCTAAGGCTGTGACCTTCCATTATCCCCTTCATCTCATTGGGTTAAGACCTGACAGTGGGGAAACACCATCACTTCCTGGCTAGCAAAAGTGGTTATTGTATTATATTATTATTATATTATAATATTATTGTATTTAGTACACTCAGAACAAGACAGGAAGTTCATGCTATCAAAGGCAGATTATTTGAAGAAGATATTTGAGCTGACTGGAAAACACACACACACACACACAAAACCACCACCACCACCAAAAACAAACAAACAAACAAACAAACAAAAACAACAACAACAACAAACAAAAAAACCCCACTGCATTAAGTTTACAAGTTTACAGTAGATTTCGGTATATAGGTAGACTTTTTTCCTGCACAACGTACCATAACAGAGAAAGATGGAAATTGCCTTAAAGTCAGTGAACAAGACAAATTTCAGATCACTTGTATACACGATTGCCTAGTGTCTCCTCATGACACTTTGGATGTTATTGCTAGCCCACCAACACACATCTCTATCCCTTCAGAAACCTCTCCCTCCCATTATATTCATAACATTATATTTATTCTAGGCAGCAATTTTCAACAGTCCCTGCTTTTAAAGAATAAATTGAGTCACCATGTTGCTAACTCAAATGCTCACACTTCGAGTCACATGTAGAATTATTCAGATATGTCCTTGTCTGAATGTGTACTTGTGGCTTTTATTTCTCAATTTCCATGGGATTCATAGCTCACGGTACAGTCACGTGTAGTGTAATGCTTTATTAGTGTCATAAATTTTACAGACAGGGAAAAACGCTTCAAAGAGCAACTGCTAACAGCACAGAAGTATAAAAAAAGTATGTTATGTAGTCTTGCTGTTTGTCTCAGTTTGAATTGCACTGTGACAGAAAAGAACACTGTGATTAATTTAAAAAGAATTAGTCCTCCTGGGGAAGTTACATTTTTACTCACCAAATTGCAAAATATACAAAACAAAGAATGTGAAAGTAAATACAAATGCAAAATGTGTGC